>NC_086318.1:318115211-318410211 GCF_036172605.1 Pelobates fuscus
ATGTTCGCCTCACTAACCTTTATTAGGCTAGATTTTATGCTATCCTTTACATACAGGGCCACCCCTCCCCCTTTCTTGCCTTCCCTGTCTTTTCTATATAAAGAGTACCCTGGTATTGCTATGTCCCAGTCATTTTTCTCATTATACCATGTCTCGGTAACAGCGACTAAATCTACACTATCAGTTGCCATTATTGCCACAAGTTCATGTATCTTATTCCCTAAACTGCGAGCATTTGTAGACATGACTCTAAGCTTATCATTTTTTAACACACTTGCTACAGGCACCTTCTGTCCTTGTTTTGGGGGACAATTGGATTGATGTTTTATCACCCTTTTGCCCCCCCCTCCTAGTTTAAAAACATCCTAGCAAAACCTCTGAACTGCTCACTGAGAACATTTGTTCCCTTTTGAGAAAGATGCAAACCATCTTTTTTGTACAGTTTATTTCAATTCCAAACAGAGCTACCATGAGCAATAAAGCCAAATCCTTGCTCCCGACACCATTTACCAAGCCACAAGTTAAAGTCCCTAATACGCATCCGCCTGTCGTTCTGAGTGTTATGCACAGGCAGAACTTCAGAGAATGACAGTGTGGAAGCAACCTGCCGTATATCATTGGCAAAAACACTAAAAACTTCCTTAACCTCTGAAACCTCATTGCAAGCCAAGTCATTTGTCCCTAAATGGACAAGTACATCCAATTCCCCTTCCTGCTTTGCTTGCTTAACAATATTACAGATACGTCTCCTGTCTCTGTGAGCAGTAGCTCCGGGAAGACACCTCACAAGACCACCATTGTCCATCTCCACACCTCTTATGATGGAATCCCCCAACAACAACTGCTTTCTATTAGGCCTCACCATAGTCTTCAAGCCTCTCTGCACAACACCACTAGCCTCAGTGCCTCTCTGCACCACACCACTAGCCTCAGTGCCTCTCTGCACCACACCACTAGCCTCAGTGCCTCTCTGCACCACACCACTAGCCTCAGTGCCTCTCTGCACAACACCACTAGCCTCAGTGCCTCTCTGCACAACACCACTAGCCTCAGTGCCTCTCTGCACAACACCACTAGCCTCAGTGCCTCTCTGCACAACACCACTAGCCTCAGTGCCTCTCTGCACAACACCACTAGCCTCAGTGCCTCTCTGCACAACACCACTAGCCTCAGTGCCTCTCTGCACAACACCACTAGCCTCAGTGCCTCTCTGCACAACACCACTAGCCTCAGTGCCTCTCTGCACAACACCACTAGCCTCAGTGCCTCTCTGCACAACACCACTAGCCTCAGTTCCTCTCTGCACAACACCACTAGCCTCAGTTCCTCTCTGCACAACACCACTAGCCTCAGTGCCTCTCTGCACAACACCACTAGCCTCAGTGCCTCTCTGCACAACACCACTAGCCTCAGTGCCTCTCTGCACAACACCACTAGCCTCAGTGCCTCTCTGCACAACACCACTAGCCTCAGTGCCTCTCTGCACAACACCACTAGCCTCAGTGCCTCTCTGCACAACACCACTAGCCTCAGTGCCTCTCTGCACAACACCACTAGCCTCAGTGCCTCTCTGCACAACACCACTAGCCTCAGTGCCTCTCTGCACAACACCACTAGCCTCAGTGCCTCTCTGCACAACACCACTAGCCTCAGTGCCTCTCTGCACAACACCACTAGCCTCAGTGCCTCTCTGCACAACACCACTAGCCTCAGTGCCTCTCTGCACAACACCACTAGCCTCAGTGCCTCTCTGCACAACACCACTAGCCTCAGTGCCTCTCTGCACAACACCACTAGCCTCAGTGCCTCTCTGCACAACACCACTAGCCTCAGTGCCTCTCTGCACAACACCACTAGCCTCAGTGCCTCTCTGCACAACACCACTAGCCTCAGTGCCTCTCTGCACAACACCACTAGCCTCAGTGCCTCTCTGCACAACACCACTAGCCTCAGTGCCTCTCTGCACAACACCACTAGCCTCAGTGCCTCTCTGCACAACACCACTAGCCTCAGTGCCTCTCTGCACAACACCACTAGCCTCAGTGCCTCTCTGCACAACACCACTAGCCTCAGTGCCTCTCTGCACAACACCACTAGCCTCAGTGCCTATCTCCAGGACACCACTACACTCTGAAAGTGCAGAAAATGAATTATGTAGAACAACAGACTGTGCAATATGCCTTTTATCCACAACTCCAAGTCTACCAGATCCTACAGTAATCCATCTGCCATTCCTAGTATGTCTCTGCGGCAATGGCTTTGCAGCAGTTCCAGCCTGAATTTGTTTACCAGATAATTTACAAATCTCAGACTTCAAAAATACAATCTCCTGCCGCAAGATAGAGAACTGTCTACAGATTAGACAACAACCAAACTTCCAAAAAGTGGAACGTGAAACAAATGCAAAGCAACTATTACACTGAACTAAGTCTGCCATTCCAATGAGGCGAATAATTTAAATCAAACAAATTTTACCTTTTTTTTTTATTTGTCCTCCTGGATACCTCAGATTACCTCCTGTTTATCTCCAGAATATCTCCAACCACACACACACTTAGAAGCAACACTCTCCAGAATATCTCCAACCACACACACACTTAGAAGCAACACTCTCCAGAATATCTCCAACCACACACACACTTAGAAGCAACACTTAGATGAAGCAACCAAGCTCTATTAGCCAAGCTAATGACAACTACCCTTATATACTCCTAAAATCACCTCCCACTAGGAATGTTTAACACCTGGGTAGGCCTCTGCTTATTAGCAAACAATAGCTAATTTAAATAGCAATCAATAGCAAGTAGCTACCTAATCCAATCAAATGCCTTATAATTACCAACAGGAAATCAAACCTTGTGCAGTCAGTAACCTTTTCCTACAGATGAATCTTACCTGTAACAGTAAAAAAGAACTCTTAGCACAACTATTAGACAGTTGAAGCTTCTGTAAAACTCTCCAGAATATCTCCAACCACACACACACTTAGAAGCAACACTTAGATGAAGCAACCAAGCTCTATTAGCCAAGCTAATGACAACTACCCTTATATACTCCTAAAATCACCTCCCACTAGGAATGTTTAACACCTGGGTAGGCCTCTGCTTATTAGCAAACAATAGCTAATTTAAATAGCAATCAATAGCAAGTAGCTACCTAATCCAATCAAATGCCTTATAATTACCAACAGGAAATCAAACCTTGTGCAGTCAGTAACCTTTTCCTACAGATGAATCTTACCTGTAACAGTAAAAAAGAACTCTTAGCACAACTATTAGACAGTTGAAGCTTCTGTAAAACTCTCCAGAATATCTCCAACCACACACACACTTAGAAGCAACACTTAGATGAAGCAACCAAGCTCTATTAGCCAAGCTAATGACAACTACCCTTAAAACCCATTAAAGGTGGGTAGCCCTTCTTTGCAGGAGGGAATAAATCTGAGAAGCCAGTAGGACTAAAATCCCAATTGGGTAAATTTATTGATACACATAAAAACAACATGAATATATATGTAACATATATATTTTATCTCCTTTTTCCAATTTATCTAAGGTTGAATTATCAGTTACTTCGGGTTTATACTGGGGGTAAGTGTGTTATAATCAGTGCTCCACTTGGGAGATTGATGGTGGATTTCACCGCCCTCCTTACTTTACTGAGTCCCCTGACTTTGCTATTTAACTAAAATGTGTTTCCAAAACCATTCTAAAACCACCAAATTGTTCTAGATAGTGTTATATCTTGTTAACTATTACTTTTTGTACTATTTTTTTTACACTTTATACCTAGAAGATCTCTTAGATGTAGTACGTTTAAACGAACAAAAATTACCACTTACTAGAGTGTACATCAAGCATAAATCCGTGGAAATGAACTCGCTTCTTCTGTTCAACTTCAACGTGAGCAAAAAACATGTCCATTACCATTGTCTTTCCTGTACCTTAAAACGAAAGAGTGCATAAAGATTCATTCATTTTCAACACATAAATCCATAGTTGAGCATTTTATTTATTCTTTGTTTATAATAGTAACTTTCACATATACAATGTTTTATTTAAAAGCATTTATTCATCAGGCTTGCCTTCCTAATCTTACTCTGAATAATAAATGAAATTAGAGACAAATATAACACTTGACAAAAAAAATGTACCATCAAAACGCAGGACTCCTAATGAAGGGAAACACTCAGCATTCGAATGTTTTAGTTACTCAGACCATTATTGTTAGTAGGCTCTGCCAGTCACTTAGATATGATGGGCGAGTTAAGAGGTTGCACCTGCTTGCTGAGGTAATTTTGACATGGATATGGTCCACCTACCATTCAAACCAGCCCATTTATCAGTCACACAGGGAAGGTTAGAGTTGTAGGCAAGTGAAAAGTATTCTCTCACTTTTCTTAACAGCCTTTAAATTGAAGGAGCAATAAACTGTTAAGCCAGCCTTTTCACATCAACATTTCAGGTTGGTCATTTCTCAGGATTACAGAGATTAAGGAACAGCGGACACATAAAAATAGATTTTTAAATGTTATAAAGCTGCTTAAAATAACCTATCTCGGGGCGGAGCCTGGGACTGAACCCGACCAGACGCCATCTCTGTTAGCTCCCGTCCGAAACGAGCGAAACCGGGTAAAAACTGCCAACCAACCCGCAGTAAATTACCTGCGAGACCTCTCACCGACTCAGGGCACAACGAGGAACGGGCGGAATCCCTTCTTTCAACCCCCGAAGACCGGGAAGGCAAAGCGCCGAACCAAGGCCTGCTACTCACCGGCCCTCTGCTCCCTGGAGACTCTCCTCGACGACTACCGGGGTTACCACGGTCCGGGAGACGGAGAGGTGAGCTCAACAGCACCTACACACACCTCTGCGACAATGAAACGCCGCACACAAAAAGGGTCAGCAGCACATGCCGGCAGAACAACCCGATATCGGGGAAATGCTGCAACGCCAGTCGCAAACCAAGATGGCGGCGGAGGCAGCCTCTCATACTCCAACGAGGCCTATTCCACCAGCCCTAACCCCGGCCTTGCACAGTACTGAACTACCAGCCCTTCAAACCATAGGGGAACATAATTTGGCTACCAAACAAGACCTCCAACACTGGATGCACGAAATCCAGACATTATTAGCCAAAGATATAGGCACTATAAAAGCTGAAGTGCGCCAAAACACCGAAAATATAGGTGCAGTGACAGAGAAAGTAACGGCAACCAACAACGAGATCATACAGCTTAAAGAGGCAGTGCACACCCTGCAAGCAGCCCACCAGGCGCTAACGGTGCAGGTCTCAAACCAAGGGGATCGCCTGCGCCGCAACCACATAAAGCTCCGCGGAGTGCCCACGACAATTACTCAGACCGAGTTACCGCACTTTCTTAGGAGGCTACTGGCTACAATCCTACCACCAACAACAGCCCGGAAAATCACTTTGGAGAGTTTCTACCGGCTACCAGCTGGACCCAACTCACCACCCACAGAAGCCAGAGACATTATCCTGTGTTGTGCCACGACACAGGATAAAATCACTATCATGTCGGCAGTGAAGGGCAAAACGCCCCTGACATTTGAGAACGCACAACTTCCTTTTTTCCAAGACCTGACTAGGGCAACGCTGGAGTGGCGAAAAACTTTGTACGAACTAACTAGCCGCCTGAGACGTGCTGGAATACAATATTGCTGGGGGGCGCCCAGAGTTGTGACACTCACCCACGACGGCACCACCTACAAGGTCACATCTGAGACCGAAATCCCCACTATACTCACCACACTGGGTCTTACCAACCTTCCCACACCTGGAACAGCGAATAACTCGTCTCAGATGGGACATCCTGCCACGACGAGCCCATTTACACCTCGATCCCAAGGAAGCGCATCCACAACGCCTTGACAGGGACTGCATATCTCGGCTAGCCATAGCTGAAACAACCTCTCGGGACTCAGAGAGAGATTTCGGGCACTGATATGTCCCCGTGACGGATGCTACAGAAGTTAACTAAATGTTATTTGTTTTATGTTTTATGTTTGGCTCATACACGTCCACATGCAGTAGACAACAAAGTCGGGTTCACTAGTCAACTCGTACCACACACTACCGAACTCACTCCCCCCACATGCCCCTGGGTTAAGGGCAACCACTAACTTGCAACTACACCTTAGTCCCCCAATTTTTTTTATTTTTTTTTACATAGCACGGCACTCTTAGCTCATACAAGGGCACACAGACAAAATCTACCTCCCTCGGTACATACACCACAACAGCCAAAAGTCACAGTGACGCAACACCAGAGGAGACACGACACTAACACAGGGTAACACACCATTGCTTACCATACCCAAAGCCAACAGAAGAGAAGCACGTGCTGAAACCTGTTATAACATTGTAATGTAACCTGTTTAAAAAATTATAAAATGTGTGCATATCTATGTGACAGAGAAATTAACCAATTTCCTATTTTACCATGTACAATGCAAAACTCTTGTCGCTGATATTGAAATGTAACCTAGCACATCTAAAATAAAGAATTAAAAAAAAAAAAATAACCTATCTCAGCAAACAAATATAGTGATTCGGTTCCACCATATGGCCATATTGTGTTACGCTCCCCCCCGCCTCCATAAATAAAGTAAAATCTTACTTGTTTTCAAGTCTGCAGTTGATACCTCTGCCCCTGTTTGCCGACATCATCAAAAGTGGTGGTCTGAGCCGATCACAATGCTTCCCCATAGGATTGGCTGAGACTGTCAAAGAGACAGATCAGAGGCAGAGCCAGCACAAGTCAAACACAGCCCTGGCCAATCAGCTTCTATTCAGTGGGTCGATCACCCGGTTCGTCCCTTGTGCACAGGTAGTGCGCGTTCATGTCCTCCAGATCTCCTCATGTTTCTCCAGTCTTCCATTTGTTGCTGCAATTTCCACTTCCACTTGCCTGATCTCCTCCACTCTTTGGAGCCAGGCTTGGAACGTGGGCGGTTCTGTCCGACGCCACAGAATCGGGATCAGCGATTAAGCTGCCGTGAGTAAGTGACGAGATACCGTCTTCTTATATTGCGATATGGGCAGGGCCGATTTGTTAAGTAGGATATCTGCCAGATCAAAAGCAACCTCCTCATCCGCTACCTTCCGCAGCGCCTCGTAGCTTCTTTCCCAGTACAGCTTTATGCGTGGGCATAAAGCCTCAGGCAGATAATTATGGATATTCTGTGGTGTGTAATACCACTGGGTGAGTATTTTATAATTAATTTCTTGGTATCTCGCACATCTAGAGCTGTGAGTCGTGCACAAGGACATCTGGTCCCATTCCTAGGGAGTGAACGAAGTGTGTAAGGTTTCCTTCAAGTTGGATTGTAACTACAAAGCGGGAGTTGTTTCTGCCATCTGCAGAAGGGCACATAGGGCTGAGATACTACAGTGCATGCCCTCTCCTTTAGAGAAAATGTTCTCAAATGGGAGCAGCGGTCTCGCTAGTTGTAGTTGGAAGGCTAATGAATTGTGGAAGTGATTTAGTTGGTGGTACCTAAAGTGTTTGATCATATTAGGCTCGCGGTCTGGCATGAGTTCCCAGAGAGGTACCAGTACATCTCCTCTGAAGAGTTCTGAGAGGCGAATGTGTTGTCAACTACCCAGAAACTCTAGGTTCCGCATCTCTTGTCCAGTCGGGAAAGCTGGGTTGCCTGTAACTGGGTACATTGGGCCAGTTAGCGTTGTGAGGGAGAGCTGAAAACAGGTTTGTTTCCAAACCTGCAAGGTTGCCCTGATAAAGGGTTGTTCCCGTCTCAATCTTCTAGCCATGTCCGCGGGCAGCAACACCACACCTGGGATACTCCCACCCGCTACCGTTTCCAATTTCTTCCAGATGCTCTGAGTGTTTTTGTCGTGTCACGTCACAATTCTAGAGAGGTGCGTGGCTCTATAATAACCCAGTATATCTGGTAGACCAAGTCCCCCCTTCGCACTTTGGTCTCATCAGGTGCCTGAGACGTTGAACGCCGTCTATGCCCTTTCCATATAAACTTTATCAAGGCCGAGTTTAGCGATCAGAAAAAGGCGGGCGGCAATCTGATCAGGATCGTCTGGAACAGGTACAAGATTCGGGGTAGTACATTACTGTCCAGGAGAAATGAGGTGTGGTCCATGTTTTTAGGTCCGAATATAGGCAGGAGAGTAAGGGTTGGAAGTTAAGTAGGTACAGCTGTTGTAGATTTCGAGGGACCCATATCCTTTGGTATTTGATGCGGTCTGTGCAGCATCGGAATTGATATTGTGTCTTCAGGTGTTCCACTTCCCGAATTGGGACTGTTACATTCAGCACCTCTGACTTGTCGAAGTTTAGTTTGATGTTACTGATTTTCCTGTAGTTAGGCGGAGACCTTATGCTCTATTCCTGCAAATCTAAGGCCGTGGATCGAGGGGTTAGATCTAATTGTGTTTAGGAAAGGCTCCAGTGTGAGGACAAAAAGAATTAGGGAGAGTGGGCAGTCCTGGCGTGTCCCTTTGTTAATCTGCACAGGGGTAGACAGACTGTCATTGACTCGCACTCTGGCAGTGGGTTTGGAGTAGAGAGCACGGATCCACTTACAGAAGGGATCTCCAAAGCTCATCTTCTATAGTGTGCAGAACATGTGCTGCCAGTCCACCCTGTCAAATGCCTTTTCCGCGTCGGTCGATAGTATGACTAGGGGACAGCGAAAGGATGTGGCTAAGTGCATGAGATTTAGGAGTCTGATACAGTTGTCCTTTGCTTCCCTGCCCAGGACGAATTCACTTTGATCTGGATGTATCAGGGACAGGACAATGTCTCTCTGGCGCGACGCTAACATTTTGGCCAGTAGCTTGCAGTCAGAGTTGAGTAAGGAGATTGGTCGGTAACTGGCACATAGCTCTGGGTCTTTGTCCTCCTTAGGCAGTAAGGTGATGTGTGCCAGTAGTGACTCCTTACCTAACCTTCCCTCTTGGGTTAAAGGAGGCCATAAGTGGTGGTAGCAAGATCCCCCTCCCCCTCAAATTTCTTGTAATACTGCAGGGGGAATCCATCTGGGCCCGATGTTCTGTCCGTTTTGGAGGACTTCATGGCCCCCTGGAGTGCCTCTACAGTTATTTATTTATCTAGCAAAGTCGCCGCCTCTGTTGATATCGTCTTAGTAACGTGTGTCGAGAGGTAGTTCTCCATCTCCTCAAGGTGTCTGGCCAAGTGTTGTGGGTCTGTTGCGTCGGAGATATTATAAAGTCCCTTGTAGTAGTTGTGGAATAGCTCTGCCATTTCTGACGGATGCTCGGAATGTCGAGAGGGCCCTATTCGCAGCTTATGGATATGAAACCTCTTGTCGTTTTTTAAGCATTTTGGGTAATAGGTGTTCGTAGAAGAATCGCCTGGATTTTTGCAGAATAGAGAAATGTTGCTGAGAAGTGACGCAGTCTTTCTTACGCGATAGGAGTTCACGTAGGTCTGTCTCAGCTAACGTTTGTTTGTGGCGCAGTTCCATTGTCGAGATTTTGGCCAAAATATCCTGGATCTGTTCTGACCAAACCTTTTTCCCATTTGCGCCTATAGAGATCAGAACACCTCGAACCACACTTTTATGAGCCTCCCATAAGGCAGTCCGGGTTAGTATTTTCGTGAAAGTAGGTTGTTAAAGCCTCCTGTATAGTGGTGCATACTTCTTCTTCCAGTAACAATTCATTCAGTCGCCATATGCGTTGCCTCGTTTTAAAGAGGGGTGAGGAAATCCTGAGCGACACCAGGGTGTGGTCCGACCAAGTGATGTTTCCCATAGTCGAGTCTTGGAGTAATGGTAGGTAGGTTTGGGGAAGGAAGAGGTAGACTAAATGTAGGTTCCCGGATACATCTAACGTGAATAAGCGATTGCACTGTATCCCTGAGAAGTGTCCATATATGGGTCCAGGGGCACGTTGAAGTCACCCCCAAGGATTAGCATCCCGTCCGAGAAGTCCGCCAGAAGTCTCAGTGTCTTCGTATATGTGCTGACAGGAGTTGGGGGCATAAAGTGTGGCGAAAGTGTAGAGGCGAGAGTTAATGCATCCCTTTAGAAAGAGGTACGTGCCGTCAGGGTCTGTCTTCTGGTCGATAAGTTCGAACGGGTTCCCTTGCGAAAAGAGAATCGCCACCCCAGCCCTCTTGCCTTGTGCATGTGATGTGAAGTATCCAGTGGGGAACCTTCTGTCCATCAGTGTGGGTTTGGAACCAAGCTTGAAGTGCGTCTCCTGTAGCATAGCCACTGAAGCCCGAAATGACCATAGTTCCCGGAGAAGTCCAGAGAGGCGTTCCGGCATATTAAGTCCGCGCACATTGAGCATGCGGACATGGAGGGGGAGCGGCGAGAAGGCCGGGGGGACCATACTCAACATCTGAACTCCAACCAATCTTAGGCATACCAGCAGCAATAAAAAAAAAAACTGCGGAATAACATACCAGAGAACAGCAAATTGTGAACAACCTCTCTATCATACCAATGAAACCATGCAACAATTACTTATGCTTATCTATGTTTTTTGTCTTGTGTATGTCAAATGTGTAACTTGTGTTTATGTGCAGGGCACTCAACCCCTCTGTTCCTGTGCGTCCATTTGTCTGGTTACAATTACGTGTCTGTTAGTCCACCCATTGTACAGCGATACGGAATTTGCAGGCGCTATATAAATAATAAAATAATAATTTGCTCAAGGGCATTCTTGAAAGTGTGTGTGTGTCACGCACCCACATATTAAGTTGTTAAAATATTTCTTACTTACCAACATCTCCAAATACGTATAGTCCTTTTGGAGGTTTACTTCTAGTAAAAAACTGAAAGGAAAACACAAAACAAAAACACATTAGCACATCTGTCAGAAATATTGGTTGTTTTGACTTACTCTACAGCACATAATATTTTACTGAAGATGTGTTTTTTTGTATCACTAGTATACAATGTATCTTAAAAGCAGTTCAGTACAGCTTTCATATCATGTATTATATTTTCATTTGCAGACTACATCAACCTGATTATTGACATTAAGTCACACGCAATCTTATTTTATTAACTTTGATATCTAGCGTAGCAGAAGGAGAACTGAGCAACTGAAAGCACAGACTCCTCTCCTGCTCCTACTGAGTCTGGACTTCATTACCAGACAGTGGACACAAGGAAATGTCATATTCACCAACTCAGCATACAATGAATCACCTAGAAGCCAGAAGCTGATGTGCTCTCTGGTTCACATCTCCTACTCGCCCACATACACAAAAAACTGAATCCCTTAAAAAGATAGTCTTGGCATACTCTGGGCATCAACAAGACTTAAAACACCATTTTTGGTTAGTGTAACCTTTGGTGAGCTGAAAAAGCTAAAAACCTACGTTCACTCCACCTACACAGGACCTAAACTCTGTATGTGCAGCATTTCACATGGAAATGATGCGGACTCCAGGCACCAGGACCACTTCAAATCAGTGAAGTGACAATGGTGCTTGTAGTAAACCCTTTAAACAAAGGCTTTAAAAAAGAAAATCAATGGGCAGTTGAAAAATAAACATTGGGTCAGATAATGGATAATCTAACCATAGATGCATAACAATAGCTGTCAGAATGTGGGAGTGGGAAAGGTTGCCAGGTATTTATTTCCAGCCAGGTAAATGTACATGATTAAGAAAAAAAAACCTTAAGGTCCAAACTTCTGGAATAAAAGGGAATCATGACATGTCACACATGCCATGTGTCCTTAAGGGGTTAAAATAATGATTTTTAGGTATGGCAATAAGCAATACAAAACCATATAGAAGCCAGAGATAAAACTGTTGCACTGCTTTGCTTTTTACTGACCAACATTTTCCCACCGAAAGAATCAACAGTAACTGGATTAAACATACTACACAGCACTAAATAGTGTGCATCAGTGAGATATGGAACACAAAGCCATCCAATCACTCTGACACACTAAGGGTTAATCTTCCGGTCAGCCTCATCTTTTACCAACTGATGTTCTGTGATGAATAAATTAATTGCTCAAGTACACATCCTTCCACCTTTAAGTTGTTTTGTTTGCGAGATCCAGTTAATAACCTTGCTGTGGCAGAGAAACCATATCAAATGATACCAGAAAAAAAAGAAATAACTTAGAGGAACGTAAAACAAAACAACTGATATCCTCTAGAATCCATTAGAAGAGTCCTTGGATAGATACTAATAAATCTTTTAATTTCATAGATTTATGGAAGCAACACACTAGAGGAGAAGACGATTTAAAATTTATCACAAACATAATTACTTAGAATCTTCAGATTTAAGGAGATAGTGAAAAGGAAAAAGCATCAATATGAAAAAATCATTAATTATTAATATGAGGATGATATAAATGCATGAAGAAAAAAATATACATGTTTTTATGTGTTTTTATACATGTAGTACGCTGCATGTGCAGCGTACTAGTGATTACTATTACTGAAACACCAGTCGAAATACAAAAAATGGTCAGTACAAAGAAAAACAATTTAAAAAATATATACCGTATTTATCGGCGTATAACACGCGCCGACGTATAACACGCACCTCATTTTTAGAAAGAAATTCCAGGAAATTTCCCCCCCTCCCATAGTATTCCCCCCCCCCTCATCCCATAGTATTCCCCCCCCCCTCCCATAGTATTCTCCCCCCTCCCCTCCTACAGTATTCCCCCCCCTCCCCTCCCATAGTATTCTTCCCCCTCCCCTCCCATAGTATTCTTCCCCCTCCCCTCCCATAGTATTCTCCCCCGTCCCCTCCCATAGTATTCTCCCCCCTCTCCTCCCATAGTAATATCCCCCGTCCCCTCCCATAGTATTCTCCCCCCCCTCCCATAGTATTCTCCCCCCCCTCCCCTCCCATAGTATTCTCCCCCCCCTCCCCTCCCATAGTATTCTCCCCCCTCCCCTCCCATAGTATTCTCCCCCCCTCCCCTCCCATAGTATTTCCCCCCCTCCCCTCCCATAGTGTACTTTCCCCCCCTCCCCTCCCCTCCCATAGTGTACTTTCCTCCCCCTCCCCTCCCCTCCCATAGTGTACTTTCCTCCCCCTCCCCTCCCATAGTGTACTTTCCTCCCCCTCCCCTCCCATAGTGTACTTTCCTCCCCCTCCCCTCCCATAGTGTACTTTCCTCCCCTCCCATAATTACTTACCTGTCCTGAAGCGTGGGCCGGCTTCACAGCGCGCACCGCGGTACAGGAACTTTAATTTAAGGTTCCGGTTTCCGGCGGGACTGAAAGGAAGTGTGCACACTATTGGGATATCGGCGTATAACACGCACCCACGATTTCCCCCCTATTTTCAGGGGGAAAAAGTGCGTGTTATACGCCGATAAATACGGTACATTGGATGGGTTCATCTTGATTTTCTAATATGACATATTTGGAAATATACCGTATTTATCGGCGTATAACACGCACTTTTTTCCCCTGAAAATAGGGGGAAAATCGTGGGTGCGTGTTATACGCCGATATCCCATAATTACTTACCTGTCCTGAAGCGTGGGCCGGCTTCACAGCGCGCACCGCGGTACAGGAACTTTAATTTCAGGTTCCAGTTTCCGGCGGGACTGAAAGGAAGTGTGCACAATAGTTCCTGTACCGCGGTGCGCGCTGTGAAGCCGGCCCACGCTTCAGGACAGGTAAGTAATTATGGGAGGGGAGGAAAGTACACTATGGGAGGGGAGGGGGAGGAAAGTACACTATGGGAGGGGAGGGGGAGGAAAGTACACTATGGGAGGGGAGGGGGAGGAAAGTACACTATGGGAGGGGAGGGGGGGGGAAGTACACTATGGGAGGGGAGGGGGGGAAATACTATGGGAGGGGAGGGGGGGAGAATACAATGGGAGGGGAGGGGGGAGAATACTATGGGAGGGGAGGGGGGGGAGAATACTATGGGAGGGGGGGGATATTACTATGGGAGGGGAGGGGGGAGAATACTATGGGAGGGGACGGGGGAGAATACTATGGGAGGGGAGGGGGAAGAATACTATGGGAGGGGAGGGGGAAGAATACTATGGGAGGGGAGGGGGGGGAATACTATAGGAGGGGAGGGGGGAGAATACTATGGGAGGGGGGGGATACTATGGGATGAGGGGGGGGGAATACTATGGGATGAGGGGGGGGGGGAATACTATGGGATGAGGGGGGGGGGAATACTATGGGAGGGGGGGAAATTTCCTGGAATTTCTTTCTAAAAATGAGGTGCGTGTTATACGCCGGCGCGTGTTATACGCCGATAAATACGGTAACTAGTAGTACTCCCGAAGTGCCCCATAGCACATTCACATTAGATTCAAGAGGATATAATAATTCTTATTAGGGATACACCGAAATTAAAATTCTGGTCAGAAACCAAAACTTCAGGATGCCCCTGGCCGAAAACTGAACCCGAAAATGATTTTTTTAAACTACCGGTAATATAAAAAACTTCCCTTCTCTTTTAGTGGTGTCTCCCTCTCCCCCCCCCCCCCCCCGCTTAATGTTCCTTTCCCCGCCCTCTAGTGTTCCTCTCCCATCCCTCTTTTTTTGTGTTCTTTCCCCCCTCCTCCACAGTCCCATAGAGTTCTTTTCTCCCCTCCCCTGTCCCATAGTGTTCTTCCCCCCTCCCCTGTCCCATAGTGTTCTCCCCCCCTCCCCTGTCCCATAGTGTTCTCCCCCCCGTCCCACAGTGTTCTTTCCCCCCCTCCCCTGTCCCATAGTGTTCTCCCCCCGTCCCATAGTGTTCTTCGCCTCCCACACCCCTGTCCCATAGTGTTCTTCCCCCTCCCACCCCTGTCCCAGTGTTCTTCCCCCCCCCACCCCTGTCCCATAGTGTTCTCCCCCCCACCCCATAGTGTTCTTTCACCCCCCCACCTCTGTCCCATAGTGTTCTTTCACCTCCCACCCATGTCCCATAGCGTTCTTTCACCCCCCCACCCCTGTCCCATAGTGTTCTTCCCCCCACCCCTGTCCCATAGTGTTCTTTCACCCCCCCACCCCTGTCCCATAGTGTTCTTTCACCCCCCCTGTCCCATAGTGTTCTTTCACCCCCCCTGTCCCATAGTGTTCTTTAACCACCCCCCGTCCCATAGTGTTCTTTCACCCCCCCTGTCCCATAGTGTTCTTACCCCCACCCCTGTCCCATAGTGTTCTTCCCCCCCCACCCCTGTCCCATAGTGTTCTTCCCCCCCACCCCTGTCCCATAGTGTTCTTACCCCCCACCCCTGTCCCATAGTGTTCTCCCCCCCCACCCCTGTCCCATAGTGTTCTCTCCCCCCCACCCCTGTCCCATAGTGTTCTCTCCCCCCCCACCCCTGTCCCATAGTGTTCTTCCCCCCCCACCCCTGTCCCATAGTGTTCTTCCCCCCCCCCACCCCTGTCCCATAGTGTTCTTCCCCCCCACCCCTGTCCCATAGTGTTCTTCCCCCCCACCCCTGTCCCATAGTGTTCTTCCCCCCCACCCCTGTCCCATAGTGTTCTTCCCCCCACCCACCCCTGCCCCATAGTGTTCTTCCCCCCACCCACCCCTGTCCCATAGTGTTCTTTCCCCCACCCCTGTCCCATAGTGTTCTTCCCCCCCCCCCCCCCCACCCCTGTCCCATAGTGTTCTTTCCCCCCACCCCTGTCCCATAGTGTTCTTTCCCCCCTTCCCTGTCCCAAAAGTTTTTTACATTTTGGCAAATTTGACCCGTTTTCGGCCGAAAAGGGATAGGCCCATTTTTGGCTGAAAATTTTGGCAGCCGAAATTTCAGTGCATCCCTAATTCTTATAGTTACCAAATAACATTGCAAATTTCAAAGGCAGATCCGACTGAATTACAGACACTGCCATGTGTTTTAGATCAAGAGTCTAAAGATATTGCATGCATCTGTTGTGCAACTAAATAATATTAGTTTATCACTCGTATCTATAGTGTTAAGAAACTTGATGACATGGAAAGGGCCTAACCCTACTTAATAATTACACACAAACCGGTATCTGTTTTGCCTTCATCATCCTTTTGGAACAGCTTAAGTGTATTTTGGTTGAAGAGCTTGCCATTTGTTCTAGATCCAATAGTTTGCACTTAAAATAAATAAGGTGCCTTGCAGCAGAGGTCTTCACTTTGTTCCCTGGTCTCCTGATTTTGAGGACAGGAAGCTCTGGGCACTAGGACCATGCAGAAAACACTGAAACAGTACTCCCTGCATTGTCCACCCTTAATGTACTTCAAGTGATGCTGTTGTTGGGGCTTATGCAGACCTACTGTGGCACTATAGTCACCAAAACAACTACAGATTATTCCATTTGTTCTATTGAGTATAATCATTCCCTTCAGGCTTTTTCCAGTAAACACTGTCTTTTCAGAGAAAATGCAGTGTTTACATTACAGCCTAGTGATAATTCCACTGAACAATCCTCAGATGGCTAGAGGTGCTTCCTGGGGCAGTCCTGCCTAGTGTGCAGCACTGCTATTCAGAGTCTCCACCCTCTGCATGCAGACAATGAACTTTTCTCTTTCAGGGCTTACCTGGGTTGGGAGTCCGGCAGGCAGAGATGTATGCTCACCCTTGTAAGAAAACACAGGCTGAGGTGGTCAGGCAAGAATTCACCTGGCCTGTGAGTCGGTGCACGGGGGCTGTGCAGGATAATTCCGAGTCGCGGTACAGGAACGGATAAACCAGGAGAATAGTCATGGGAAGCCAAAGGTCAGAGGATGCCAGAAGTCAGAATAAACGAAAACACAACCTGGAGTCAAGGAACTGACACTGCCTTCTGGGAGAGGCAGTGTTATATACCTGGCTAACGAGACATCAACTTCAGTGTAACATGAGTGGCAGGAGTAGTTCCACTAAATGTCCAGCCCCCAGTGCTAGAAACTAGACAGGGCTAGATACAGGCAATAGTAAAGCTGAGAGGTGGCTCAGAGGTAACATAACAGCACCAGAACCGCCAGGTTCGAATCCTGACATTCTCATAGAGATGCATTTATTCAATTCATTTCCATGAGGAGATGCTGATTGGCCAGGGCTGTGTTTGACTTGTGTTGGCTCTGCCCCTGATCTGCGTCCTTGACAGTCTTAACCAATCCTATGGGGAAGCATTGTAATTGGCTCAGACCACCACTTCTGATGATGTTAGCAGACAGAGGCAGTTCACAGGCAAAAAGGGGCAGAGGTATCAAGTGCAGACTTGAATACAAGTAAGATTTAGCTATATTTAGGGAGGCAAGAGGGCGCTAGATGGTGGTTTTAACACTATAGGGCCAGGAATACATGTTTGTGTTCCTGACTCTATAGTGCTCCTTCAACAAAGTGATTTTGGTGTGTAGATCATGCCCCTGCAGTCTCAATGTTTAATTTCTCCCATTTAAAGGTTAAGGGAGCAGCCTTAATGATGTTGTCATGGTGCCTGGAAGTCCTGGACTCCAATTCATCTTAAAGGATTAAACTGTTTACTTAAAGGACCACTAAAGGCACCCAGACCACTTCAGCTCAATGAAGTGGTCTGGGTACCAGGTCCATCTAGGGTTAACCCTGCAGGTGTAAACATAGCAGTTTCAGAGAAATTGCTATGTTTACATTAGGGTTAATCGAGCCTCTAGTGGCTGTCACTGTGAGAAGACGCCAACGTCCATAGGAAAGCATTGAGAAATGCTTTCCTATGGACTGATTGAATGCGCATTTGGCGGATGACGTCGGAAGAGGGAGGAGAGTCCCCAGCGCCGAGGGAGCCCGGCACTGGAGAATGGTAAGAATTTAACCCATTCCTCCCCCTTCAGCCCGGCGGGAGTGGGACCCGGAGCTTGGGGGAGACCCAAAGACCCTATAGAGCCAGGAGAACAAGTTTGGTGAGTATAATCAGTCCCTGCAGGCATTTTCATGCAAACACTGCCTTTTCAGAGTAAAGGCATTGTTTACATTGCCCCCTAAGGACACCTCCAGTTGCCACTCCTCAGATGGTCACTGGAGGTCCTTACTGGAGCAGTGCTGCACATGGTGCAGCACTGCCAATCAGCTTCTCCACGCTCAGCATGGAGACGCTGAACTATCCTAATAGAGATGTACTGATTCAATGTATCACTATGAGGAGGTGCTGATTGGCCAAACCGGTGTTTGGCCCCAACCTGTCCTGATTTCAGCCTATCTAATAGTTTTCATAGAAAAAGCATTGGATAGGCTGAAATCATAAATTCTGATGATGTTGTTGGGGAAAATAGTATGATATATATCTGATTAATATGTGCTTGGTTGAAGTCTCTGTGTGTGGGACATCAGGAATAAATATAAACATCCTTGGGAGAGTTCTCACGTAAATAAAATGATAGGATGGACAATACTTTGTGTCTTGGCAAAGTAAATCACATTTACATATCAACTAATCTACAAAGGAGGCTCTGTTTAGGAAAACACACCTTAGGGTAGAGGCAAGGGAATGGCACCTGAAAGGCACAGCTATATCCAAGGGGGGCTAAATAGTGTTTTTAATACTATAGGGTCCGGAATACACATTTGTTCTATGTGCACTATCCCTGTCCCCCTTAGTTCTGCAATGTAAATGTTATTGAGAAATTGCAATGTTTACACTGCAGTGCTAAGACTGGGTCTCTTAAATGATGCTGGACGTCCTTGCACTCTGCATGAGGACATTTAGCGTCAGTGAAATTCACATAGGAATGCACATTAGGTCCCTCCATTGGAGTGTGTTGGAGGAGGCAGAGCACTGGACATCGGCGCTGGAATCGGGTGAGTGAAAGTTTTTTTTAACCCTTTATGTGGCACATGGGGTAAGGGGGGGCGCGAGGGAGGGGGGTCAGAGGGAACTATAGTGTCAGGATTTCAACTTTGCATTCCTAACACTATAGAATCCCTTTAAAATGTACATTATTAAATAGTTTAGTAGTTTACCCTTTCAGTATATTCTCCTATTGCAACAAAGAGTATTCTAAAAAGGGATACATGGAATGTGTTTTTTTTTTCTTTTTTTAAATGTAAAAATAAAATGAACAAAATCTGAAAATCACAGATTTTAATTGTCACTATGCAAGACTTGATTGGAAAATAATGACACACTTGCCAAGACAGCTGAGAACGTACATCCATATATGTATACAGTACTTAAAAAAGTTAAAGTATTTTTTTTCTAATTTTGAAAAAGGGAGGATCTACCATTTGCTTATCAAAAAGATACATAAAATAGATCTAGATGTTCCTTTCCACAAACAGTCTGCCATGATACTGCAAATGTGAAATTATAAGTGTAGAGCAGGCATCTAAATGTTTAAACATCTGTTTTCATTTGCAGCTGTACACATTGTCTTGCTAATTCAATTGCTTTTTTTAGGTGCTCAAATTATTAAACTCTATGATTTTACCACCATTCTTTTATCCGTGATTATAAGATACATTGGGTCACAATGCATTTAAAAAAAAGAATCTGAGCAGGATTTAAGTTATATATAATTCTTAAGGTAGATGCACTACTTATTTCTCTAGATATTAAAAGGAATCAAATTATCAAAAATGTGTCTGTTTAAAGGTCTTCTACTAAATATGTAAATTTATTTTTTAAGAAAAACAGGTAGAGTAGCTTTTCCACAGTAGAATGACAGATATGTATTCCGAGCACAGAATAAGGATGTAATGAAGTTTTGGAGGATTATTTACTAAAGTATGAAATCCAAGTTAAATTCAAATAAAGACCACAGAAGCCAAGACCTAGAGAATTTTTCCATTTAGGCTATTTTGACCCTAAATTTTAATTAACCTTGCTGGTGTCTAAAATACACCAGTGAATCAAGGCTAGGAGAACCTGCCAATATTATTGAGTTTGCCAAACAATTCAAATTTTGGGTGTCTATCTCACTAACTCTGGGAAATTTAAATTGTGCATGGACCGTCTTGGAAGAGGATTTTTTTTTAATTTTTTTTTTTTAAAGAACCACACATGTAATTGGTGTTGCAATATCCTCACTCTTTCCCCATCCCCCTCTCAATGTTGGTAAATATGCCTAGGCAACTCTTGGCACTCTGAAAGATTTGGACAATGTAATCTACACTATCTGGAGTGCTAAAGGTTGTTTACTCCTGGGCTTGGCTATGTGCGTTTATGAAGGCTGAGTCACTTAAAGACCGAATATTTCCTAAACTACTGTAACATGAAGACATCTTGTCAAATATTCTCTACTAAGCATCTTCCTTGAAATACTGTCAGTAACCAATATTCTAAATACAGGACTCCTCTTTGACCATTCTACATAAAATTGAATCAAAAGCGATTGTACATCATTTCTACACTAAAAAAATCATATTGGGCACTTAAACAATAAAATCTACAATGGAGTTAGCTATAGGCACCACTCATCAAAGAAACAAGCATTTCCAATAAACAGTACAAAAAAAGAAAAAAATACCAACGTACTTTGGATGTTGAGTTCTCTCCCCTGAACCGTGGCCTAGATCGATTTGTTTTTAGAAATAATGTATAACCTTTCAGAAGATAAAAACAATAATACAATCAAACAATTGTATCACAGTTTGAAAAAGAATTAATTGAAGGCTTCTCTACACCCTAAACCGACTCAGTTGGAGACATAATGAGAAAGTTTTACTTCTTCATTAAGCATCAAAATAGTTGGATCGCATGAGCATGCATTAGTACCTAAACCAGGAGTTTCATGATGAATTCAATGTAAATCAGTCTACAGTTACTACAATATAGGGAGTCTGCACATTTCTTGGGAAGCACAACAACGTGACCAGAAAGAGTTGGAGTCCAGCAGAGACCATTCATGGTCACTTTGAAAGTTTTCTTTAGATAAGAAAGACCCAGAAAGGTCTGTCTGCTGTTATGAGTAGTCAAATACTGAATTATAAAATCAGGGAAGATCTTATGCAATTGATATGGAGCTTCACAGAGTTTGTAAGGTTCAGAGTAGTGGAAGCAAAAAGCTGCATCAATTGCTGAAAGTGATAGAGGCAGGAGATTTTGTGACATTTCTGAGTGGGGCTATTAAGTCTTCAGTGTGTGTGCCAGCAGTTCACTGTTTTGATTGCCATATTCATAAAATAATTTATTCACCAGATTGAAAGAGCTCTGGATGTCAATATTATGGATTCACTGTGGTCTGTAAAGCAATCACTGAAGTCTTTATTAGATCCCAGTTATTATTAGTATCCAATACAGCAATATGGGAAACAGACAAGATCTGGGCTTTGCTTTTTTTTCAAACATTACATAGTTGGAATCTTATGAACAACGACAATGTCAGAGAGATGCAACTCACTGAGCCCAATCACTTGGATGAAATAGGGAAGAAGTCAAAGATAACAAGACCATTCTGACATAGCCAGTTGGAAAAGGTCCAAATGATTGTGCAACAAGAAAAAAACATTATCAATGAACAAATAAGTATTGTGGTGGGAGGAACAGTATGTATAATTCTTATCATGTGGATTGGAACACTCTCCAATAGTGGCAAAACAAAAGCAAAATACCAGAGTATAGGTTTGTTTTTGTTTTTCTAGAAAATCTAGAGGTCCTGTCAGTTTGGAAGCATTCAAATCCAAAAGCTGACTCTTGACATTTTGTTAGTGGATATGAGACCCTCTCATACATAGACAAGTAAGAATCCATTGTGGATGCATGTTACTTTACTGACTAGATTAAACAGTTAAGGAATTGATTCTCCTACCTTCCCTCCTCTCTATCTCAACCTCAATTGGACCATACCATTCCTACCCTCCAAGCCTTTTCTCCGGCTACTGAACAGAAGGTGGCTGTGCTTCTCCTTTCCTCTCACCACATGTCTGCTTGATCCCATCCCATCTCTCCTCTTTAGATTTCTTGCCCCTTGTCTTGTGCCATCCTTAATGCATATCTATAACTGTTCTCTTTCCTATGGTGTTGTCCCTGCTCCTCGTAAGCATGCTACTGTTGTACCCATCCTAAAAAAAAATTATTTTTTAGATACATAAATGAGAAAAGGAAAGTAAAACAAGGATTTATTACATTAAAAACAAAAGAAGGAAGGTATGTAGAAGAGGATAAAGGTCTAGCTGACTGCCTCAATTAATATTGTTGATCAGTATTTACAGATGAAAATGAAGGAATGGGGCCTCAGTTAGGAAAAATAACAAATGAGTAATTTGTTACATGTGAGTTTACAGAGGAAGAGGTTTTATTTCAACTGTCAAAAGTAAAGACAAATAAGTAAATGGGACCTGATGGAATACACCTAAAGTTATTAAAAGAGCTTAGTGGTGTACTAGCAAAACCATTAACAGATTTATTTAACCAATCATTGATAACAGGAGTAGTCCCAGAAGATTGGAAGTTAGCGAATGTTGTGCCCATTCACAAGAAAGGTAATAGGGAGAAGTCGGGCAACTATAGGCCAGTAAGCCTTACTTCAGTAGTGGGGAAAGTAATGGAAACCATCTTAAAGGATAGGATTGTTGAACATCTAAAATCACATGTATTTTAAGATCAGCGACAACATGGGTTTACTTCAGGGAGATCATGCCAAACTAATCTTATTTATTTTTTGATTGGGTAACTAAAATAATAGATCAGGTGCAGTAGACATTGCTTACCTACATTTCAGTAAGGCTTTTTACACTGTTGCACATAGAAGGCTTATCAATAAACTGCAATCTTTAAGTTTGGATTCCAATATTGTTGAATGGGTAAGGCAGTGGCTGAATGACAGGCAACAGAGGGTTGTAGTCAATGGAGTATATTCGAAGCATGGGTTTGTTACCAGTGGGGTACCCCAGGGATCTGTACTTTGACCCATTCTTTTTAATATTTTTATTAGTGATATTGCAGAAGATTTTGATGGTAAGGTATGTCTTTTTGCTGATGATACTAAGATATCTAACAGGTTTGATGTTCCAGGAGGGATAAGCCAAATGGCAAATGATCTAGGTAAACTAGAAAAATGGAGTTGTGACAACTGACATTTAATGTGAATAAGTGCAATATAATGAACCCAAAGACAGAGTACAGAATATTTGATATAGTCCTAACCTCAACATCTGAGGAAAGGGATCTAGGGGTGATTATTTCTGATGACTTAAAGATAGGCAGACAATGTAATAGAGCAGCAGGAAATGCTAGCATAATGCTTGGTTGTATAGGGAGAGGTATTAGCAGTAGAAAGAGGGAAGTGCTCATGCCATTATACAGAACACTGGTGAGACCTCACTTGGAGTACTGTACACAGTACTGGAGACCGTATCTCCAGAAGGATATTGATTCTTTAGAGAGAGTTCTGAGAAGGGCTACTAAACTGGTTCATGGATTGCAGGATATAACTTACCAGGAAAGGTTAAAGGAACTTAACATGTATAGCTTGGAGGAAAGACGAGACAGGGGGGATATGATAGAAACATTTAAATACATAAAGGGAATCAACACAGTAAAGGAGGAGGCTATATTTAAAAGAAGAAAAACTACCACAACGAGATGACATAGTATTAAATTAGAGGGGCCAAGGTTTCAACATAATATCAGGAAGTATTACTTTACTGAGAGGGTAGTGGATGCATGGAATAGCCTTCCAGCTGAAGTGGTAGAGGTTAACACAGTAAAGGAGTTTAAGCATGCATGGGATAGGCATACGGCTATCCTAACTATAAGATAAGGCCAGGGACTAATAAAAATATTTAGAAAATTGGGCAGACTAGATGGGCCGAATGGTTCTTATCTGCCATCACATTCTATGTTTCTATGTCTTGACCCAGCTTCCCATGCCAACTATCGTCCCATATCCCTGCTCCCTTTTTCCTCAAAGCTTCTGGAAAGACTTGTCTTTACCCGCCTTACTTGCTTCCCCAATTCAAACTCTCTACTCGACCCTTTTCTGCCCTCTCCACTCCACAAAGAACGCTCTGATTAAAGTTACAAATGATCTAATTGCAGCTGAATGCAAAGGCCACTACTCCATACTAATTCTTCTAAACCTCTCTGCTGCCTTTGACACTGTTGGTCATGGCCTCCTTCTCCAAACTCTTCAATCTCTTTGTCTCTGTGACACAGCCATCTCATGGTTCTCGTCCTATCTATCTCTCCTAACGTTCATTCAGTGTCTCCTTTTCCAATGACACCTCCTCCCCTCATCCTGTCTCAGTTGGAGTCCCTCAAGGTTTGGTTTTTGGTCCCCTTTTGTTCTCTCTCTTGGCAAACTCATTAATTTGTTTAGATTCCACTACCACTTGTTGTCAGGATCGGGACAGGGATCCAACACGCAGAGTACAAACAGGTGGTAGGTACGTATACCGGACCTTAGAATGGCCGGACTTAACGTAAGGAGTAAGTAGAGAATGGTCTAGGAACAAGCCGAGGTCGAGGGAACGAGAGGACAGGTAAGCGAGAGACAAGCCGAGTCAAAGGGTAACAGAGATAAACAGGGTAGTACAAACAAGCCGGGTCAGAACCAAAGAGACAACTAGAATACAAGAGCACTGAGTGACTAGACAGGCTAGAACCACGACAGGGCAATGAGCAGATGCCGAAAGCCTTACTTTATACCTTGATTCTAGAGGGTAATCACGCCCCCGACGAGTCCTGATTAGTGCTCGGGACTTGACTGACAGGTCGAGCCGGGTTGGCGTCATGACGTCGACTACTGAGCGTCGCGTCATATAAGGAAGTGGATCCCTCGCGGTCGGCTTGTAAATGGCCGAGAGAACCGCGAGGAACGGAAGAAACAACCCCTCTGGGAGGATAAACGTCTAAGTCTCTTACCTCCTCTGAGGTAGAGACTACAGGTACCCTGACACTTGTACGCTGATGACACTCAGATATGTCTCTCCTACTCTGCTATCCTACAACGTCCTCCCACTTTCTGAAACCAAATCTCTCTAAAACTGAGCTCCTTGTCTTCCTTCCACATAATACTGATCGTCCTCCTTCACTCTCATTTCAAGTTAGTGGTACACACATTAGCTCATCCTTGTAATCGCGCTGTCTTGGCGTTATACTTGACTCTGGCCTCACCTTTGAGCCTCACATTCAGTCTGTCACCAAATCCTGTCGATTCCACCTTAAAAACATTGCCCACATCTTCCCCGTTCTTATGCAAGACACTACTAAGGAGCTTGTCCATGCTCTAGTAATCTCTCACATGAATTATTCTAACCCTCTCCTAACTGGTCTTTCCAGAAGCCGCATTGCCCCGCAACAGTCTGTAATGAATGCTGCTCCAGACTGAGTTTCCTGTTCAGTTGCTCCTCTCACACTTCATCCCTCTGTCAGTCCCTACATTGGCTTCCTGTATCCTATAGGAGTCAATTTAAAGTACTATGTCATACTTATAAAGCAGTGAATAATTCTAGCCTCTCTTATATCTCTTCACTGATCCACAAGTATGCCCCTTCTCGGTCTCTCTGCTCTGTCCATGACCTTCTCCTGTCCTCTGCTCGAACCCATATGGCCAACTCACGCTTGCAGGACTTCTCGCGGGTGGCTTCCTTCCTTTTTTAGCCTCTCTACCACCATCAGACTCTCACCTAGTCGTCAATCGTTTAAAAAGTGCCTTAAAATCCATTTATTCAGGAAAGCGTATGGCCTCCCAGAGTAACCTCTACCTCACATACCTGTCCCTTGCTCTCTCCTAAGGGCAGCACTCTACGCTCTCCTCCAGCTCTGCCTCACTCCCATCTTGTTTGGTTGCTATCTCCTGTCCTATTGTGTTTTATACCCCACCTCCCCTAGACTGTAAGCTCATTTGAGCAGGGTCCTCTTCATCCTATTGTTCATGTAATTTTTTTGTAATTGTCTCATTTATTGTTAAATCTCCCCCTCCTATAATATTGTAAAGAGTTACGGAATTTGCTGGCGCTATATAAATGCCAATAATAATACTCAGAGGAACAAGGAAAAGGCAAGAGTAGGAATGTGAAATGGTCAGAGGGAATAAATAAGCTGGAATATTCAAAAAATAAAAACACATAGGAAGCTGCTGTGTTCCTAGTACAGCAGTTCCATTGCAAGTGAAAGAAGTACCAGATGCTCAATGGACACATCCACCTATTGAGGACACGGAAAACCATAGACCTGAGAGACTATATCATACATGGAAATAAAAAGTAGGTGATTTTTAAAAGACCGCTAAAATTATTTTAAATTGACAGCAAACGTACCCGCATTACAGTCCCAAGACAAACTCCTTATTGGAGCCCGATCGTCCGACTGTCAGATCAACAAATGCTTTTCATATAGAATCACAACTGACATATGGAAGAGGTGCGGGTATCACCCTCATCAGCCAATCCAGAGCTGCTCTATGAAGAAGCATTGCTTGCACAACCATACAGCATAGATCAGTATTACATGCACTACCAGTGTAAGCATACATTGCATTCTCATAACAGACATCAATTATTGAATTTATATTAGTCCAAGTTCTTAGAAACAGTATTGTTTTCATGTTCAAGGCTCCAGGGAAAGCATCTATGCCCCAAAATCACTTTATTAAGATGAAGTGATTTAGGTGCTTATACTGTCTCTTTAAGCATGGGGGGGGGGGGGGGGGAGAAAAGGAATGAGAAAACCAGCTATTTTTATAGATGCTTAAAAGAAACTACATGGTAACTTTTTATTTCAACTGCAAACCAGCTCTATTTTAAATGTATCATTTCTCTTTCAGTGATCCATCATTATCTCCTTAAAGAATCAGGGACAAATGATTCCAGTCTGAATTTGCGGTATAATTATTTCCTTAAAAAGCCCTAGCATTATATCACTCACCACAAGGAACACTTCTCATGCTAAAGTATACCACTTCATCTTGTGAGAACATTTTTCTTACGAATTAAGACTTGAACTGACCATGCAGTGTAAAATGCAGGGGTTTTAGCAAACTTCACTGAATGTAACTTTCTTTGTTATCTTTAAAAAATAAAAAACATGTTTTTCTGAAAGCACATAGATCTGAAAACAATACTACGTCAAAGGGTCATTTTAACAAAAAAAATAAATGTAGTGCATACGTAAGCTTTTGCAAAATTCATGGAAGTGCTAAAACTATATTAAATGCAAGATATAATAGGGCGCTTTTCTATTTTGTTCAATACCTCCTTATTTAAATATGGTAAAATAATTTTCTCCCACTTGTTAATCCCATCACCAAAACATTGTGATATAGTTTTAAATTTTAAACACAAATGTTCCTCTGTGCAAGGATTCTTTTGCATTTAAAGGGACACTATGGTAATCAGATCCACTACAGCTTAACATAGTGGTTATTATATCTATAGCATGTCCCTGCAGTTAATTTCTAAAAAAAAATTATATTTTATTCACATTAAATTATGTTTCATATATAAATATTTGATGTGAAATGAAAGACCTGTTTCTCCTGAACAAAATGATATATAAGAAGTATGGGTGCACTTTAGAGGAAAATGGTAAATTATAGCTGAACAGACATACCCATTGTAAAGTGCTACGGAATTTGTTGGCGCTATATAAATTTAATAATAATATAGCTCAAATTCTAGGTTTTGTTTTGGTCAGAACTTGGACAATTACGCCCGTCCTTTAAGGGATCCTATAGTGTCAGGAAAACAAACGTGTTTTACTGACACTACAGGGTTATTACCCTTACCTGAATCCATTGCCAATGTCACTCGGCAATGGATCAGGCTCCGCCATACCTCTATGGGGAAAATCTGACGCTGGAGGTCCGTGAGGACATCCAGCGTCAGATAACGGACCAAAAGTCTGTTTGAATTCCAGAAGCCCTATGTTAAGACAGCCGCAGAGGGCAGACTTAGAGCTGCAATGTAAACATTGCAGTTCTCTGGAACTGCAATGTTTTACATTACAGTACTCTGGAACTGCAATGTTTTACATTGCAGTACTAAGTGCAAAAGGGTCACAGCACCCGGACTACTTTAATTAGCTGAAATGGTCTGGGTACCTACAGTGTCCCTTTAGGTTTCATCCAATTTACGAATAAAATTAAATCAGAGGAGTGTGAGAGAGCCCAATGAAATATCCTCATTTTTCATCCATATAGTTGTTAGCAGATCATTACCCAATCTTGATCAGGCACATACACTAAAAAAAGTTTGTAACACAAACATAAATGTGTAAATCTTTCAATTACAATTATCTTATAGATAAGCTACCACTAGGACAAAAAAATAATGCAAAAAAAGTCTGAAGTCTTAGTCCTATGCTTTGAACTAAAAAAAAAAAAAAAAATCCAACTTTCAGAGACTGATTCAGCCAACTTGTGTTAGGAATTAACTCCATTTAAAGCGTTATGATATTCTACTGATATTCACAAAAATAAGTTGCCTGATGTGAATGTTTTACTCAAGTCATTAAATAAGTTGATACAGTAAAAAAAAAGAGGATAAGGGCTGCACTCAAACAAAAAAAAAAAAAAAACAGGGTGCTCACTGAGCTAGGGTCAGCACTCCCCACATGCATGTAGTATAAAGAAAAAAAACTCAGGCACTCACTGTTTTAAAATTTCAAGCAGAGTTTAATGGAACATCCAAATGCACAGCACCGTTTCAACCTGTATCCAGGTCTTTGTCAAAATGTGTCAGGTCGAATCGTTGCTGTGCACTTGGACGTTCCATTAAACGCTGCTTGAAATGTAAAAACAGTGAGTGCCTGAGCATTTTTGTCTTTATTAACCCCTTAAGGACCAAACTTCTGGAATAAAAGGGAATCATGACATGTCAGACATGTCATGTGTACTTAAGGGGTTAAACAAGTTGATGTCTTCTACTGATACTTATCAGTATTATTGTTACTTTATGTGAATGGTTGACATATGTCTTAAGCTTCTATTAGCCTTTCATTACACTCAACAAGCCCTCGCCAAAATTGAATGTACCACGACTCCCCTATCCTTCCTCACACTCTGATTAGATGTGTCCTCCTGATCTACAATCTTCTTAGCCTGCTTACCCCATGCTCATGTGGTCATCACTTTATTAATTGCCACACTCGTGCTCCCCTTCTCTTTTCCTTTCCCATTCTCTAGCCCAATTATCTTTTATTTATTATTTTCTCTACTTTGCCTTACTTACTTTATCCTCTGCATTTAAAAATTATATAATTGTTCTTGTCCAACAACTTTTTATCTCTGTTGCCTTAATCTCCTTATTACTCTATATGATATTTTGCTTTCTAAAATTATACGTTCTGTTTCCATTAAGGGTTTTTATGGTGAAACCTTTTATTATTGCACTTTGTACCCATAATTTAAGAAAATGGTTGGAGAGATTTTACCAGAAAATGAATGATAAAGTGAATTAATAATAAAATGGGAAAAAAAGCATACAATATAGATATTCACCTTGCAAGATATACGGTGAGTTTAACAGTTCATGTATGACAGCTATTACTGCAACTTTAAAGGAAAACGATAACATTAGGAATACAAAAATGTATTCCCAACACTATAGTGTCCCTCTGTCTTTTCATTTAGGTCCCCCCACCTCCGCCTGGCAATTTAAGGGTTAAAAACGTTTTTTCCCCACTTGCATGTTTCCAGCACTGAGGTTCTTCGGCACAAGGCTGGTCTCCTCCTTTCGTGACACCACACCGATGGTGGAACCTAGTGCACATTCATGGCGAGCACCATGTGAGTATTAGAGCTTCCTCATAGGAAAGCCAGTGCTTGAACAAACTGAATCAATGCTTTCCGATCGGGATTTTGAAGACGTTGGATATCCTCATGCAAAGCATGAGGACGTCCAATGTTTTTTCTTGGAGTTAAACTCTGTCAGAATTCAGAAAGTGCTTCTAATTGCTTAAAGACAGCCACTATGGGTTATCTTAACATTGCAGGGTTATGGGAACAGTAAAACTGCACCCAGACTACTTCAATGAGATTAATTGGTCTGGGTGCCTGTAGTGTCCTTTTAACTAGAATTTTGGTGTAAAAACGGTGATTAATAAACTATCAATTTTTTATCAAATGCCAAATAAAATATTTAACAAAAACAAAGACTGCACAACCGCAAAACATTAGTGACAAATCTAACCTTTGACAGTACTCCTTTTCCATCTTTCCTGTATCCTTTGAGAGCTTCGTGGAGATTTTCCAAATGCTGCATTACTCTTCGTTGGTGTTCATCCTTCCTTAGCACTGCTTCCTTTACAAGAAAATCATAATGCTGCAAAGGTCCTGAACATTCTTCTAAAGCTCGTGAGTGTACGTTTACTTCTCCATTGGGATCTACAGTCTCTGCTAATTGGCTAATGGACGCTGAAAAACAGTACATTTGGATAGCATTGAACAATATTCTAACAACAGACTTCATAAGAGACTTTTTAATAGATAGTATGCAGCGCTAAACAAAATAAAGAACACATAACTGTAATAGACTATAAACAAAACAACAAATTCTACCAGTGACAGAAACAATCGCTTTTATTATTCTGTTTGTTACATGGCTTCAATTTTCTATTTGAAAGAAATGTTATGTCAGATATGGAGATCTTTTGAATCTTGCCAGCAAAAGAATTTTGCTTAACGGGCACCAATACTACTTCAATGCATTTGGCCTCTGCATCAATAAAATGCTGTATTTTTTTACATACTGAAATCTTTATAGTTTTTGCATAAAATAAATAAATGTTTTGCAAAATGCCTAACTCATTAGCCTAACTCCAGAAAAAGACTTCCTTATCAAAAAGTATGCACACGGCTCAGTCACTGATAGTACTGAATGATTTCAACTACAAAACAACCAGCATTAGAAGGAGAGGACACCCAGGGAGGAATATAGTAAGAATATCACTACCAGTTTATAGTTTGTCTGACGCCAGGTTGTGAATTAAAAGCAGCTCACTTTGCTATCAGTGCTTACACTGTATGCATACTTTTGATAAGGAAGTCTTTCTGGCATGAGGGGGTGTGGCTAGGTAGGCAGACTTATGGTGTAGCATCTGCAAAACATTTATTATTTTGTGCAAAAATAGATTTGAGCATGCAAAAAATACAGCATATTAGGGGGGCGGGGCCTGACTGCCATGCCGGAGAGTCGCATCTTGCTCGAGCTCCTCTCCTAATGGGGCAAAACACCTCACCTGCATACCAACCTGCTGGCAGCACACAGCGAAGGTTGGAACCGAGACAGAGGCGCACCGGCGGCAAAAGCTGACACATGCGGCCTACAGCGCGATGGACGGGAGAGGCGGCTGATCTCCCGGACCCGAGCGGCACAACAGCCCTGATCCTGCCAAAAGCGCTCCGAAACTCTCCCCCCCCTCGGACCGGCGGGGGTTATCCACTCATGGGAAACTCACCTGCTACACTGGACAAGGAGAGTGAGACCACAGGGCCTACAAGGAAACCAAGTATGGCGGATGCCACGTGGCACCAAGACCCTGTCACTGAGCAGAGCGACCTGACAGCCAGACTCGACAGAATCTTTAACAAATTCTGGCAAGACCTGGAAACAAGGAGGCAGCAAACCATCTCTAAGCAGCCGAAAATCCACTCGCCCATTCAGCAGGCCGTGCGCCCACAGCAAAAACCTGCGGCCTCGGCAGCGGTCTCAAAATGGCGATGTAACAGGCCTTCACCTCGCCGATGGAAACCGGCCCACGGGAGACGCATAGCCCGTATCAAGGCTGGGCCCCCTAAGGCACCTGCGGACCGAAGGCGACTAGCGGTGAGGCAGGTTGCGGAGCTGAGGACCGGAAAAGCACCAACCTTGCTCATAAAGAGATCCGGCCGGCCCGCGCTGGGCCCTGAGGCTTCATGGCGTCCGCGGCTGCACTGGGACTGGGCCCATCCGACCGTGGGGCTGCAGACAGCAAACCAACGTGAAACCACGGACTCGGCCTTGTTGAACACTGCCCTAACCCCAGCAGCAACGAGTATCCAGTTCCAGAGGCCTGGCAGGTCTGGCAGGTCTGGCATCGGCTGACCCGGGGGTCCTATGGGGACAGATCCTGAACACCCACACCATTACTGGGACTGGGTTCGTGACAAGTTGACACCCCTCCTGAGCTCACTGACTTGCTTTGATTTTCTTTTTGTCTTATCCCAGCATGTAGATGCACCCTAGGCATTGATATCCTCAGGGTCTCCCTTCCACCATGTCTCTCTAGCTACTCACTCATGCAGTCTAGGGTTTATAGTCTAAGCAAACACTCAATCTTTAAAACAACCTAGCACTGTATTCTCAACATCCACTCTTCACATACCAGTGAACATGTATACCTTGCTTGCTTTTAGAGTCTTCCACCAACATTAACTCAACAAGTATGCTTACAAATATTTACAAATGTTGAACACTAGACATATAGTTTGATCTGTTACATTATGATGTTACTTCTTTTATTAATCTTTTAACTGCACCCAGGGCTGCCATCAGAAATTTCGGGGCCCCTGACACAGTTCAAAGTGTGGGCCCCTGGGCCCGCCCCCGAGGGCCCATTCTGAGTCCACCCTCAAGGATGGCCTGTGTGGTGTGTAAAATTGATACAGATTGCACATTTGTATAATGAATGTAGTTTTGTGTGTTTTAGATAAAGTGTGTGTTTGTGTAGTGAATGCAGAGTGTTTGTGTTGTGGTTTTAGTGTGTGTATGGTGAATGCTGTGTGTGTTTGTGTTGTGGTTTAAGTGTGTGTATGGTGAATGCAGTGTGTGTTTGTGTTGTGGTTTTAGTGTGGGTATGGTGAATGCAGTGTGTGTTTGTGTTGTGGTTTTAGTGTGTGTATGGTGAATGCAGTGTGCTTGTGTATGTATGGTGAATGCAGAGTGTGTGTTGTGGTTTTAGTGTGTGTATAGTGAATGCAGTGTATGTTTGTATTATAGATTTAGTGTGTATGGTGAATGCAGTGCATGTTTGTGTTGTGGTTTTAGTGTGTGTATGTTGAATACAGTGTGTGTGTTGTAGTTTTAGTGTGAGTATGGTGAATGCAGTGTGTGTTTGTGCTGTAGTTTTAGTGTGTGTATGGTGAATGCAGTGTGTGTTTGTGTTGTGCTTTTAGTGTGTGTGTGGTGAATGCAGTGTGTATGTTGTAGTTTTAGTGTGTGTATGGTGAATGCAGTGTGTGTTGTAGTTTTAGTGTGTGTATGGTGAATGCAGTGCATGTTTGTGTTGTGGTTTTAGTGTGTGTATGGTGAATGCAGTGCATGTTTGTGTTGTGGTTTTAGTGTGTGTATGGTGAATGCAGTGCGTGTTTGTGTTGTGGTTTTAGTGTGTGTATGGTGAATGCAGTGCGTGTTTGTGTTGTGGTTTTAGTGTGTGTATGGTGAATGCAGTGCGTGTTTGTGTTGTGGTTTTAGTGTGTGTATGGTGAATGCAGTGCGTGTTTGTGTTGTGGTTTTAGAGTGTGTATGCAGTGTGTGTTGTGGTTTTAGTGTGTGTTGTGGTTTTAGTGTGTGTATGCAGTGTGTGTGTTGTGGTTTTAGTGTGTGTATGCAGTATGTGTGTTGTGGTTTTAGTGTGTGTATGCAGTGTGTGTTGTGGTTTTAGTGTGTGTATGCAGTGTGTGGTGTGGTTTTAGTGTGTGTATGCAGTGTGTGGTGTGGTTTTAGTGTGTGTATGCAGTGTGTGTGTTGTGGTTTTAGTGTGTGTATGCAGTGTATGTTGTGATTTTAGTGTGTGTGCTGTGGTTTTAGTGTGTGTATGCAGTGTGTTGTGGTTTTAGTGTGTGTATGCAGTGTGTGCTGTGGTTTTAGTGTGTGTATGCAGTGTGTGTTGTGGTTTTAGTGTGTGTATGCAGTGTGTGTTGTGGTTTTAGTGTGTGTGTTGTGGTTTTAGTGTGTGTATGCAGTGTGTGTTGTGGTTTTAGTGTGTGTGTTGTGGTTTTAGTGTGTGTATGCAGTGTATGTTGTGGTTTTAGTGTGTGTATGCAGTGTGTGTTGTGGTTTTAGTGTGTGTATGCAGTGTGTGTTGTGGTTTTAGTGTGTGTGTTGTGGTTTTAGTGTGTGTATGCAGTGTGTGTGTGTTGTGGTTTTAGAGTGTGTATGCAGTGTGTGTTGTGGTTTTAGTGTGTGTTGTGGTTTTAGTGTGCGTATGCAGTGTGTGTGTTGTGGTTTTAGTGTGTGTATGCAGTGTGTGTGTTGTGGTTTTAGTGTGTGTATGCAGTGTGTGTTGTGGTTTTAGTGTGTGTATGCAGTGTGTGTTGTGGTTTTAGTGTGTGTATGCAGTGTGTGTTGTGGTTTTAGTGTGTGTGTTGTGGTTTTAGTGTGTGTATGCAGTGTGTGTTGTGGTTTTAGTGTGTGTGCTGTGGTTTTAGTGTGTGTATGCAGTGTATGTTGTGGTTTTAGTGTGTGTGCTGTGGTTTTAGTGTGTGTATGCAGTGTGTGTTGTGGTTTTAGTGTGTGTATGCAGTGTGTGCTGTGGTTTTAGTGTGTGTATGCAGTGTGTGTTGTGGTTTTAGTGTGTGTGTTGTGGTTTTAGTGTGTGTATGCAGTGTGTGTTGTGGTTATAGTGTGTGTGTTGTGGTTTTAGTGTGTGTGCTGTGGTTTTAGTGTGTGTATGCAGTGTATGTTGTGGTTTTAGTGTGTGTATGCAGTGTGTGTTGTGGTTTTAGTGTGTGTTGTGGTTTTAGTGTGTGTGTTGTGGTTTTAGTGTGTGTGTTGTGGTTTTAGTGTGTGCATGCAGTGTGTGTGTTGTGGTTTTAGTGTGTGTATGCAGTGTGTGTTGTGGTTTTAGTGTGTGTATGCAGTGTGTGTTGTGGTTTTAGTGTGTGTATGCAGTGTGTGTTGTGGTTTTAGTGTGTGTGTTGTGGTTTTAGTGTGTGTATGCAGTGTGTGTTGTGGTTTTAGTGTGTGTGCTGTGGTTTTAGTGTGTGTATGCAGTGTATGTTGTGGTTTTAGTGTGTGTGCTGTGGTTTTAGTGTGTGTATGCAGTGTGTGTTGTGGTTTTAGTGTGTGTATGCAGTGTGTGCTGTGGTTTTAGTGTGTGTATGCAGTGTGTGTTGTGGTTTTAGTGTGTGTGTTGTGGTTTTAGTGTGTGTATGCAGTGTGTGTTGTGGTTATAGTGTGTGTGTTGTGGTTTTAGTGTGTGTGCTGTGGTTTTAGTGTGTGTATGCAGTGTATGTTGTGGTTTTAGTGTGTGTATGCAGTGTGTGTTGTGGTTTTAGTGTGTGTTGTGGTTTTAGTGTGTGTGTTGTGGTTTTAGTGTGTGTGTTGTGGTTTTAGTGTGTGTATGCAGTGTGTGTGTGTTGTGGTTTTAGTGTATGTAAATGTGGGGGCTGTATGTAAAATAGGGGGCTGCATGGGGGATGGGCGGTGGGAGGAGAGCCTTTTTGGTGGTATTTACATTTTCTGCCCCCCTCCCTGCTTCTTACCTGGTCAGGGAGGGGGGAGATTGCATCCCTGGTGGTCCGGTGGTCTGGTAGAGGTAGCCAGCCGCTGTAGAATGCAGGACCCGCAGGTGAACATACAGCCAGCACATCTTAACACTCCAGCAGCTCCTGCCTGCAAATCTCGCGAGCTGTGCCTGTTTGCCGCGCGGAGCGTTGCCATGGTAACCCGTGACAACGCTCTGCCGGCCGCGGTGCTCGCGAGAGTTACAGGCAGGAGCAGCTGGAGAGTTAAGATGGTGCTGGCTGGTCCCCGTCTGCATTCTACAGGTAGCCGGGGCCCGAGGTGAACATATAGATAGCGATAATCGCTATCTATATGTGCAAAAATGAAATGTGGGGCCCGGGCCCCCCAGGACCGCCGGGCCCATGACAACCGTTATGGTTGTCATGCCCTGATGGCGGCCCTGAGTCTGCACCCCTGCAATTGAACAAAACATTAGTCAGATCTTAGATAACCTAGTACTCACTCTACAGTTAAGCGCAGTAGTTTTTATATGTTTCACTAATGCCGTGATGTATCAATTGATTGTTAGCAAAATTTAAAATGTGCCTGATTAGCATATGTCACCTGTACTGCAAACTAAAGTTACTCATACGTTGACACCGCTGTTGTGGCGAACCAAGGCTGTTTGTCAATCTTTGTGCACAATAAAAATAAAGAATTAAAAAAAAAAAATACAGCATATTAATGAAAAAACAATCTATCAAACTCATTAAAGTTGTGTTGGTGTCCCTTTAATTTGGTTTTTGTTTGACTATTGGTTACTTTAATTAGTATTGTAATACATTATGCCCACTGATTACCTATATCCTGGAGTAAAAGAGAAATAACGAATGAATTAAAAAAACAAAACAAAAAACAACTAGAAAATAGCTGGATTGTTTCAACACTCTACAGTTGGGCAAATATTTTAACTGGAAGAATTTCTCTATTTTGATCTTTGATGCATGTCAGACTAGCATTATCGATAATATCCCATTTCCTACCTTTATGTATCTGATAAAACTGAAAATGAAGATTGTTTAAAAAAAAAAAAAAAATTGAAAAATACTACCCAAGTCTTAAAATTAACAATACATGAAAATACTGGAAAATAGAAAAAAAAATTATGTGATCAGAACAAAAGAGGAGCTTAGTGTTAATTAGTTCTCTATATATCTATATACTTGCGCTGTCTAAACCAACTGTATTAAAATAATGTATTATTATTGCCTTTTATTACACTACATAGGACGAGTCTTTGAGATACAATGGTCCCATATGTTTGTGTACGGTTTATTTTTTTTGTGGGTGTGCAGGGCTTCACTGTTGATGTATTATGATGTATTACTGCCTTGACTTTTATTACACTATAGGGCAGGGCTTTGAGGTACAATCATCCCATATGCTTGTGTGTTGTTTATTTTTATTATTTTGTGGGTGTGCAGTGCTTCACTGTTATTTTCCAGCTATTATAGTGTTTAAAAAAATTATAACATGTTAGTTTACAGCTGCACTGCATTCATTAGTAGAAATTCGATGTGATTTTTTTTTTAACGAATGACAGCAAATAATGCTGTTTTAATGTTTTAATGTTTCTCAAACGTAGCCACTTAACAGCATAAAGTCACAGGACATGTTGAAAAGTATAAAGAATTGTATTCTTTCCGAGAATCCTATAACGTCAGATCGACAGCAGACTTTGCTCAGACTGTGTGAAGGTCCAGCTATTACCAGCTCCAGCTAGCCTTTCATTTAATCTACACTCACAGAGTCCCTTCATTCACGTTCCTGGCCAAATCCTCCCCCCCATTAACACTAACCTGCCCTCGGACTCCACAAGCAGGGTATTTTGTGTTGCCCTAGGAAACCCCACCGGGAACCGTATCGGATATACCGAGAACACCGGTAAATCTTCCATAAACGCCGTACAGTAACCAAGGGCGCAATGGAGGCCGCCATCTTTGAAAAGGCAAGATTCAACAACTTTATTGCATACAGAACGGCAAACAGCGCAGGAATAGAATCTGACGAAATAGCCTTGTTGTACTGGCGTTCCAGGTCGCTGTTGGTGCTCATTGTTACCATAACCTACAAGCTGTTTAGGGAGGGGGGAGGTGTGGTTTTCTGTTTATTTTTGTTGTCTGCAACATTTTCAGTAGCTGACTTTTTCCTCTCTAAAATGTGATTTATTTGAGTAAACTGGAAACCATGAACCTCACATGAGGAGTTCAATTTAATAGCGAATAACTCTTTAAATTTCCCGGTTTTTAACCGTTGACAGGAAAGATTTAATTGTTAGTTGATTTGTTGGTGGATCAAATTGGCTTGGTCTTTTAAAGGGATGTATATATGTTAGAGTCGCTGGATCACTTAAGGGTCTCTGGATTTTGTTGAAATGGTCCTTAAGTCTTACTGTGTGGCCAAATTCAGAAATTAGACTTTGCACCTTTTAATTTTTTTCTTTCTTTTATATATGGTTCTTTGATTACCCATCTAGCACTTTACAACTTTATTTATCAATTTCAAAAGCACTTTATTTAATGCATCATATGCACTTTGGACTCTGAAACATCCCATAACATAGTCCATAGTTATGCACTCTAGTAACCACGCACTTTATATAACCATATACTATACACTGTATTTATTATTGAAACATATATATATATTAGCATTTTAATTATTAATAGTATTTTTTCAACACTTCATGCACATTATTTCAATGAATGACTTCATTAGTTATTAGATTATAGGAATATTCTTATAAAATTGCCATATATGCTTCACTATATTTCAAATATGTCTCTATATTTATTAGGTAATCCTTCTGGGATAATTGATTATGTACTCCTTAGTTTGAATTAATTGTTGCGAATTTTGAAACTAACATGTAACAGATATTGTATCAGTCTATTTAGATGTCATTCCTTCTCTGACTGGCGTGGTCCGGTAGCCATGGAATTGTAAACAGACCCACGTCAGGAGGAGGGCAGATCGACCTCAGTTAAGACGAGGTACTCTCCCAACAGAATCAGTACACGGGTGTACAACCAATAGCCACGAAGCATCGCAGTTAATGTACTGTTAGTGAAGGTTTAGTGCAGTATTGGGAAGAGGTTATGATAATGTGATCTGGGATAGAGGTTAAGGGAAAGACAGTAAGGGCAACACTGGGACATATATTATGGGAAATAAAAGCATGGATGATGTCATTATTCGTGAACTATGGTATTCGAAAACAAGATTTACCAGTTGAAATAACTGCAACTGCCTTGGGTGTCTGATGGGGAATGTATGTTCTATTGCCTAATCTGCTTACAGATCTGTGTGGTGGTTTTAGGCATACTTCCCTGTCCAAGAACAGTTACAGGTTGCAAGCTGCGAGCGGGGAACATTAGATTCACTGTACACTACCTAGTGCCCTGGCTGTGGGAGGATTGAGTGAATGCCACAGGTGCTCTCTGCAACAGTTCATTGTATCTTAATAAACCAAACACTGAAACAAATGTACCATGTTCTTCATGGTGGTTAGCCGTGAAAAAATGGTCCATGTTTTAATAGGTGTTCACAAGCTGACATCTAAGAGAAGCAAGAAGAACTGAGAAGAAGTGGGACAGAATTTGGTTAGAGATTGATAGGTAAAGACTTTGAACTATATTGTGGAATTGATGGGGACCTGACGAAGGCGATGGCAATATTTAGAAAACAAATGATAACCAGTGAAATTGGTAACCATGTCTTGTAGAATGTTCATGATGGATTGGAGCACAGATAGGTGGTAGAAGGGCTAAACTAATAAAATTGAGTTTCAGTAACCTAGATAGGATACAACTACAGAGTAGATTAGCTTTTTGGTTGCTTTTAGTGTTAAGAACAAGTAAATCTTGTAGAGGTGAAAGCTGCAAAACTTAGTAAATGTGAGTGGAGAGAAAGAGAGAGCAGAATCAAATGTAGCAATGAGGTAATGGGCCAGGGTTTTTGGTAGGAAGGTTGCATTACTGACTTCAACAGAGCTTTCAAGTGTTGGAAATGAAGGTGACGTGGTTATCACGAACAGCTCCTCTTCGAAGATATCATAAGTAGCAGAATGCCATACAGGAAGAGAATATATAAATATCATATAAGGAAGGAGTTATAATGGATTGCCATTGCATGCTCTGGCAGGCTTTCTTACCGTTTCCATGGCTTTAGAAAATCCCTAATTGAACTCTATATAATTGGACATTGTTTTACACCTGTCTTTCAGAAACATTCCGTTTTTTTACTTTTTTGTATAAATTATAATCCACATCATGTGGACTGTAACCTCTTTGAACAGGTCCCTCGTCACATCTTGTTCTTGTATGTCGAATTTGTTATGTGTTAAACGGATGATACTAATAATTCTAAATGGATCCTAATAATTCTAAATGATGGTAATAATAATCTGTATAATATTATTTGTGAGTGCTTTTATATTTATATGTATATGTATATATATATATATATATATATATATATATATATATATAACTGAAAAACTGTTAAATGACTTGCCTTATGCTTCAGAAACCCATTTTTGTGATAATTTGTGGAAAGTGTATAAACTGATGTTTCATTCCTTCTATTATTAATTTTAATATTTTTACAAAAATAAAATGTAATTTTTTTTATTAAATCTAACTTTTCATAAGAAATCTCATGACTCTGCTCACCTATCATGGTACATATTGTTAAGTATGTAATATCTACAGGAGCATTGATTCAATTCAAAGTACCATAAAATTTCTAGGAAAAGCAAGTAATGGTTAAATAAATATCTAATTGTGGAACTAATTCAGCAGTCCAATCCTCTCCACATCGACTAAAGCAAGGAGCACATTATACATTATTAGTACGTTGCTCACATCAGCACCTGTGTCTATTTAGCTATGAATTTTAATACAGATTGTAGTGATTTGAAAAAAAGCTTCTCTTAAATGCCTTACAATTGTTGGTATATTTTTAGAAACACAAATAGGGAAATAAACAACTTCAGTAAAAATGATTTAAATAACAAATAACTTTTCTTTATAAAGAGCTTGTCTCCTTGAGAACAATGTGCTTGCAAGGAGACCATTTTATTTTACTTCTACTATAAAAGCAGTTTACAATATGGAAGGGTGAAATGTCATGAATAATTAAAGTAAATCACAGAGTAATCTTCCACGAAAACATCTGATTTCTGAAACCGTCTCCAATCTTCGTATCACATCTTCTGCTTAACAATGCAAACTATGATGTGACATTCAAGACTGTAGCCAAATACGTGCATTCCATCCATGTTCAGTCATTATACAAATAATTTTGAAAGTGTATACATGATTATGCATTACATTATGGTGAAAAGGACAGACAGCCTGGTTCTGTTCCTCAGAAGTAATAGTTATTTTATTAAAAATCTTGTAGGCGAGTGAGAACATAGCAAGAATTGGTCTTCTGAACGACCTCTATTATGATAGTATTACGGAAATGCATTTAAACTAATGATAAATACAGACATTTTTATTGTTTGTCTTTTGGTCTCTGAGAGTGTGCCTCTCTTAGATGGCAATAGTACTAGCCAGCTTCTTGGCTGTTCTAAAAACAGGGTTTTTAATGTTTCTGGTAGACAAAGAATATAAAATAGAAAGCAGATGATTAAGTGGGTAATTAACAAAAGTTTGTGAATGGGGCAAAATCATTCTGTAATGTGCGGGGCAATAAAGAATGCTATGTAAATGGATACTCCACTGCCTAAATATATTTTTAAAAATGTCTATTTAGTAGATATACCCCCAATGAAAGCATAAATGCATTTTATTTTTTACTGAGAGTATATCTAAAAACAGCTTGCAGGGCCGGAGCCTAGCAGCGAACCTGGATGGTAGCAAGCTCTCTGTGCTCCGCTCAAAACTACCCAAAAACGGCTGAAATTGCAGAGAAAGAGACCTGCTAACCTCGCAGAAAACAGCTCCCTGACTGCAAGAACAAGAATGGGCCGTAAAAACAAAAAATCAAAGCCAGACAAGAGCCCACCGGGCCGTGATATCGGGGACCTATTCCGGAGCTCACAGAGGGCCGCATGGGACAAAATGGCACTGGCGAACAACTGCTCTTCTTATTCCTTGGAGGACATGGCTATTGCCCCGATGGAAAAGATCACTCTGGCTACGAAGCAGGGCCATGTCCCACTGGAGGCCGCCACAGGCCGAGACCCGGTCACCGCAGCGCAACTTAAGGCAATGTTGGCGGAACTCCGCACGAACCTGGCGGGCGACTTAGCCCCCCTCAAAAAGGCAGTCGAACACACGACTACCAAACTGGCCCAACTCGAAACTACCCAGAGCATGCATGATAACCGGCTTACTGTGTTGGAGAAGGGTCTAGTTACTCTGGACCAACACCGGCTAAAGATCGACCGCAGACTTGACACCATGGAGGATCAGAGGCGAAGGTACAACTTAAAACTCAGGGGAGTGCCGGAAAATGTGGGACTGTCAGACTTACCTCACTTTATCAGGTGATTCTTTGCAGCCCACCTACCTCCAAAACAAGCCAAGAACATGAGGCTCGACGGTATGTTCTGTCTCCCCAAACCAACCAATGCACCACCCTCCACTTCTCCAGACCTCATCCTCCGCTTCAGCTCCCTACAGGACAAGGCCCTCTTACAAGCCGCGGTGAGGGGAACGACGCCCATTACCTTTGAGGGCGCCTCACTGCTCCTTTTTCCGGATCTATCCAGGAACACACTCCTGTGGCGCCAATCCCTACGACCACTACTTAAGCAGCTACGCATTAAAGAGGTGCCATATAGATGGGGCCCCTCCCGCACGGTCCTAATAACAGCCCAAGACACTACTCTCCGCGCAGAAACATATCAGGAGCTGGAGGACCACTTGCGATCGCTGGGACTCCCCCTTCATGCCACCCCTGAAGGCAGGAACCTTTCACAAGTGGACTTAGCTGCGATCAAGGAGTTCGTACCTCGGGCGGCAGGACCCACGCCATCCACAGGATACGGGACTTTACTGAGAGGATGCCGGGTCTCAGTGGCTGCTGAGCTCTTACTCAAGATCCTCTACACAGCCAGGAACTGTCCCAGTTGTTTAACCCTACCAATTCTGATGACCCCATGATCATAAGATGGAGTTACATTTTTCTATTGTTATATAATTTTTATAGTTATGCTTTTACTATTTAACTTTTGCCGTACTTCCATCTATTGTATATGCTTTTAGCCAGCGGAGGTACAGAGCGGATCAATGACACTGCCGTTCAGAATAGGACATACTCAGTAGTACCATCCACTTCACCCATATACACACGGCATAGATTACGTACTAAAACCATCCAGGCACTTAATGGCAACACTACAGAAAATCTCTCTTCCCCACCCCTTCCCTATCTTTAAATGGCGCACAGATCCCACTACCTTTTCCTGAGGGAGGGACATACACATCAGCCACAGATATACCTACCACCTGTACCGCACTTTGGACGAGCAGTTATGTGGCAACACCACTCACACGACATTTAGGCAGGCTTATACCACAAAAACAAACACCTCAATTCACTAACACACTCACAAGCAACGCTACACGGCTTTTATTTATCTTTTGCTGTATAACCTACTCTCTAACATGCTGTCCAAGCATTGTTCAAACAGCATACGCTATATGAACCCATGTTGATAAGTACTGTGATTTGAGAAAAATAAAGAATTGAAAAAACAAAAACAAAAAAAAAACAGCTTGCAGCTTTTTCAAGCCCTATCCTTCTTCCCTAGCCCAGACTTTCTGTTGTTGTCCAATCACAGACTTCCCAATGCAGCTCAATGGGAAATTTCTGTAAGGCCGGTGCTTTGGGCAATTGCCTGCCTCTTGATTTTCGCTCCACTGAGCTAAACTATCTATTAGAAAGTAACAGGACAGGTTGTATAATTGACAGCCATGGGGGAGTAACAAGCTTAATTTATTAAAGTGCCAATTTTTATTGAAATCTTCAGTTTTTGAAAAATAAAAAAGAGGGCACACTTCAGCAAGCTAAAATTGTTGGACTGAATTATAAAATTAAGTTTAACTAAACTAATTTAGGGTCAAGGATAAAATATTCAGTATCTATTTATTTAAATTAAAATTGTGGTTGTGGGGGGCGGAGCCTAACCACCTAGCCATGCAGACGTGGGTAACACGAGCTCCTGCCTGGCGGGCAGAAATTGGGGGGGAAAAGCGGCGGCTACATATCCCAAGGACCTCCCAGGGTGCACTACCCATGTCGGGGGTGCACCAGTGAACCGACTGATACCATCTCGACACCCGTTGGGGCCAGGGGCGCTGAAAGCCAAGTGCGGCCTACTGGGGTTGGAGTCAGAGAGAGACGGCCGCTCTCCCTGACCCCGGAGCCCTCAAGCGACTTCACAAGCATCCTACCCCTCCCCCCCCCCCCTTTGGACCGGCGGGGGTTATCACGGTCCCCACTGGACAAACTTGCCAAGACAGATTGCGAACATACCGACTACAGAGGTACCTAGCCACTGAGGCGCAGCTAAGATGGCCGCCCAGCGAGGGCCCAAGACGCAGAGCACATACGCCCAGCCATCCACGCCCCCCCTGGGGGACTTCGACCGGCTCTGCACGAGCTTCTGGACTATGCTGTGCGACCGCGGAGTGGCCTACAACCTAGCGGTAAAAACAGTGGCTACGTGGATCTGCATCCCGACGTCACCACTACAGGCACCTGCCTCAAGCATCCAGAAAGGCCGTCAGGCTACGCATACACTGACTATCCCATAGGCAGGAAACGGCGCCATGTTACCCAGGCACAAGCACTTGCTCCCACACACACAGGAGCGGGACTATCAAGCCAGCCTTATACGCATGCAACTCATCCGATCCAAAAACCTGCGCTCAGCACAGCTCATCTCCACCCTTTCAAATCGCGGCTGCAAGCCTTGGTGCTGCACAGGTGAACACTCTGCTGATTGCCACTGGAGCTGAGTCCCAGCCCAGGGAAGCCATCGAGGAGACACACAACAAAGATAAGAGACACATCCCTGCACTAGGCATAGGCTGAAGGGCCCACTACTATGTCTCTCAGTGGACTTGCCTCACTTGCATCCAGAGGGCACATTTACAACTGTCGCTGTATGGACAATATATATCAAGTAACTAATGCTGGCCATACATTTAGTCTATATCACCCCTCTAACAGGCAAAACCCATGATGACCGCCACAAAAAGAGAAACGGCGGTTCCCTTGTTTTAATGTCCGCCATTTTACTTTACTTTTGTTAAGTTACTGCTTTAATGACAACTTGTTACCAGTGGTTTCACACCTTGTTAGCGCAAAAGCATTTACATGCATATATATGCCTAAATACTCTGATGTTTATCTGCTTAGCTTACATACATACATACATCTTACAACTAATACCTAAGCATGCATACGTAGACTGGCTACACTATTATAGTTTAATCTTGTACCCATACCTGGCTACCTCACACCAATATAAAATGTGCTGATTTATCTGTCATGACATTGTATGCTGTTGAATTGCTTGTCACCGCTGTCGTGACGTCACAAGCCTATCTGTTATACTATGCACGAGAAAAAGAAAGAATTAAAAAAAAAAAAAGAAAAAAAAATTGTGGTCCTATAATAATTAAATATTGCATATTTTGTTTATTAATAAAAGTATTATTATTTTTAATATTTTGTCCCACAATTATCCTTACAAAATGCTTTAGGTGTTCCTTTTTTAACTTTGGCAGAGCAGGTTCTGAACGAACTGAAATATGGTAAATATGGTACTGTAACTATAAACTTGGAACTGGGCAGACATTGCTGCCCAGTCACGACAAAGGCCGCAACCCATCCATCTGTGGGTATCGGGTAATAGGGACTTTAAATGAAATAATGGGGTGTGAACATATCATCATTGCCCAACCTGTGGCCACACCCATTTCCAGGGTGTGGGAGGTACTTATTTATCAGGACATCGCTCCCACGCCGCGTCTCTCTCTAACTCCTCGAGGATGCTGTGTCAGAGCGCCACCCCCCACCCCCCAGACAGCGCGGTTGGCTCAACGGCATCTCTGTTTGTGTGAACGCCACTTACTAGACACAGAAGGCAGAATTCTGTGTGTACGTATGCCACCACTGTTCGTGCGAACGCCACTCACCATACTACAGGCAGAACGCCGTCATACGGACACCGGCTCCCAAACACAGCAAGAACAGAAGTCTGTTTGTGAGAATGCCTCTGCTTCCACGTGCGACCACACAGGAGGTAGAACTTCAGGATAATCAAAGGGCGCACACGCGCTGACACAGAGCCTTTTAACGGTACAGGAGGTGGAGACCAGGGTGGAACCTCAATAGACAAGACCACCCACTTTCCCTATTTAAGTCGCACACACCCTTCACTCTTCCCTCAGTTGTACTTGTGGTGACATTCTGTCATCAAACTAATATGGTGACCAGGGGTCATGTGACCAAGCTCATGTATGCCTTTCTCACAGTGGGATAAGCTTTACCTTTGATATGGTAATTCAAAACCTTTACAGGTCAGGAAAGAGATAACCACTCCCCCCTATCCCCATTCCTTCCTGTTCCTTCTTGGCTGTGCTACTAAGCAGACCCTTAAGCAGACATGGGCTAATTTTTATCATGGTGAACTGTGAGTGGGATCTGGTGATTTTATAAGATTTAGTTGTTATTGTTAGTTAGGTTGTTGTTGCTGTTGTTGTTGTTGTTGTTGTTGGTATAGTTAGTTAGATTGTGTGTCATCATTTGTATGTTGTTGTTGTTTTGTCGCTGAATAAATATTTGTTAAAGTAGACGGACCAGAGTTTATATGTGTATGCGTACATAATCATTTATAGAGTTTGGTAATATACCACATGTGGCGACCATGAATTTTAGACTTCTACAACAAATGTTTGTGAGGCGCAATAACTACCATATTGATACATAATCTAAGAGCAAGAGACTTTATAGCATAGGATTCGTTGTTCAAACAAATATACATATGTGTTTTGTTGACTGTTTTAAATTTGTGTATTGTGACTGACAGAACATATTGTGTTGCAAATTGTAGCATTTATAGGTTTAACTTTGTTTCTGTACAGTTTTAAAGTATTGGTGATAGAAAGGGAAAATGTAATAGTTTCACTGCATTGGAACCTTTGATGTTTTGGCCATTTTTAATAGCCCATGTGCTGTATTGTCTCTCTCTTGTTGCAACTAACTAGAATGAAACTTAATCTATTTTAATTGTTTTCTTAGATGTTACATTTTGAGGCTTCCCTGCATTCTAAGTTTAAATAGCAAACGTTTTTTGTTGTTGTTATCTTTTGTCTGTTTGAATAATTGAATTCAGGATAGGAGCATAATGTTTGTGCATTATGACTGACAGAACGTATTTTGTTGCAAATTGTAGCATTTTTAATTTTGTTTCTGCACAGTTTTAAATTATTGGTGATTAAAGGGGAAGATTGAATAGTTGCACTGCATTGGTATTATGGATGTTTCGGCCATTTTTAATAGCCCATGTGCTGTATTGTCTCTCTCCTGTTGCAACTAACTAGAACTAAACTGAATATATTGTAATTGTTTTTAGATGTTACATTTTGTACATTTTGTGGCTTCACTGCATTCTAAGTTTAAATAGCAAACTTTTTTTTTTGGTTCTCTTTTGTCTGTTTGAACCATTGAATTCTGGGTAGGAGCATTGTGTTTACATGATAAAGGTATTGGGGCTAATACAGTGTGGTGGCTATTGTTTAGCCAGGTTACCATTTCCATTTTTACACTGGAGTGTGTTTAATAGAAAATGAACAGTTTGTATTTGAGGTAAATATTATGAAGTAAAGGTGCCTATGTTAGATTGTTATATGGTTGGGAATTATCATTGTGAAGTTACAGTCAGGTATTTTCCAGTTCCCATATCTTCCTTTAAATCATTCTGTTTATTTGTAAACCCCCACCCCCTCCCCTTAAACAAAGGCAGAAGGGTGGTTTTGTGTTTTGCTATCTGTGGGCATTTGTTGTACTGTGAAGTTTTTTTCTTAAAAGACAAGAGTTTGTTTGAATAGGTTAATGTAATTAAGTTTCTCAAATGGTTCAATCTCTTTGGAGCCCGTTTCAGTTTTTTTTTTTAAATTAATCCCATTGTTAAAAGCTTGTTGTTTTTTTACTTAGTCTGCTAGTCTATTTCGATTAAAGACTCAGGGAGAGCTCAGTTTTAAAATGTCATTTCTAGGTACTAAGTATTTTTCTGTAGAAGTACTAGAGTACTTCAAGAATGACATTGACAAACATGATGGACCATATGAGCTTCCAGAACCAGCAGGCCCCAATTGTGGAAAATATGAAGGTTTCATGGATGTTTTGACACAGATTGTTACTAATAAAAAGTGCAATATTAAGAAAAGGAAAAGCTTGGTGGCACAAGCGATTGTTGCTGCAATAAGGGGTTTGGCAAGCATGGTAGTCGAATTGCAGCAAGCTAATTTAGTAACCACTAATAAAATGGAAGATGCTCTTGATGAAAGAGATTGTTTTAAAATAGCTGTCCTAAGAACAAACAAAATGATCGAGGGGTTGGAGAAGGAATTAAAGGAAATAGAACAACAGAGAGATGCATATAGTGCTAAGATCACTGAACTCCAAGACCTAGTCATGGAATATAAAATGAAAATTAAAGAAAACAGAAATAAATGGGATAAGGAGATTCCTAGAGTATACCCAGACCAGTTGTATTTTATATCTGAAAGTAAAGAACCAGTGCTGGGAACAAAACACAATGGAAATGTGCCAATTGTAAATTGTGTCCCACAAGCCCCTATAATAATAACTGAACATTTTAATGTAAGAGAAAGGCCTACTAGCTTCTCTAGACAGACAAGGACTATGTCAATCACAGACAAAGATAATTTCCAGAAATGGTGGGGAAGTATGCCAACTGACGACTTTAACACCTTTACACATTGGTTCATGAGGGGAGCAAATAGAGCAAAAAAAAGGAGGTCTTAACTTCGAAGAATGGACAGAACTGTTAGAATATGCTATGGGTCCTTTGGCTAGCAGACTATTTGGATTTAATAACAGTGTGTCTGATCAGGCAGGAAGAATTGCTGCAACAAATTTCTATCTAGTCAGCATAGAGAAAGAAATAGCTAATATTATGATGAGACCAGCAGATGGTCCTAGAGAGGTAGCTCAAAGGATATTGTTCTGGTATACGCTACGCCAACCTCAACAGCCTCTGGTCTTGGGCTCACCAGAACACATTGCTAAAGTAATGGAAGCCCTTCCCTGGGAGTGTCAAGAATTTGTCAGGCTTTTTGATCCAACACCAGCAGACTTAGAGATTGTACTAACTAGAGCTGACAATTGGTGGATTAAGCATCCTTCCTCAGAACAGGCCTTCTCCGTTTCAGCCATAAGAACATTCAAGGTTGACTCTGGTAGAGATTTAGATGGTAAATGGAGAAGCCAGAGGTGGGATGTACCCCAGAACAAGAGGGATAATGCGAACTGGAGACCAACACAGGACTTTGACAAAAGATGGAGAGATCCACAGAGGGACCATAGGAATAGGGACAGTGCTAAAAGGAGCAATGTAATGGGAGATAATTGGAAAAATAGATGGGAGGGGCCTAAGGTAATTAATAATAATTGGAATAATAATAATAAATGGGAGAGGCTAAAAAGGAGAGAGAATAACTGCAAAAATCACAGTTGGCAGGAAAAACAGAGAAACAACAGGAACAGTTATTGGGAGAATAATTGGAGAAGGAACCATAGATGGGATGAGCATCAGACTAATAGACGGAATTGGGATAATTGGAGGAATAAAGAAGGGAATAGAGACTACTGGGACCTAAAGAGACATACTGAGAGATTGGAGGCAGACGTGAAAGCGCTTAGGGAACAGATGAGGGAGGGAAATACTGATCAATTGGGGGTCCCCAGTAATTAATAACTCCCATAATGTTTGTTGTCCTCTACATCTGTATGTATGTATGTTTGTTTTTCTTTTGTTTCTATATTTTATCTGTCTCACCATTATCTCGTAACACTCCAGTTTAAAGAGGACCTTAGTATGTATTGTTATATATATATATATATATATATATATTTCATATTAAGGATAAGCCTCTAAATTCATTAATTACAGTCAGGTGGGCCAAATTCCAAATATTTTTTGTTTTTATTAGTTTAGCACGCCTGCACTGCCAGCTATGTTTTCTTTTTTTTATGCTGGATTAATAATTAAAAAAATCATAGTTTAAGTGAATTGTGGCCAACGTGAGGCTTATATTTGATCACACTGGAGAGATGTGATAGTGTAACTTTCTGTTGGTTTACAACAGTAAAAACATTAAAAGCATTTTTTTTTATTTGGTTCCCAACAAATATAGCCTCAAGTTGATTTTTGATTGATCTATAGATTGCACGCTGCCAAACTGTGTCATGGTAGCATTCAGTCTATTTTTTTTTTTCTTCTCTCTCGCCATCTTTGATGCTTTGGTTTTTTTTTGGTTTTTTTTGCTTTTTGTCATTAAGAATATAGGGAAATTAGATTTCCTTGAGTGAAGATGGCATAAAGAATAAAGTGACAATGTATGCTATTTGTTCTATTTGGCTATACGCAGGGGATTAAATAGTTGTGGGTATGAGAATTTGCACCTACGTTCAATCATGAATACATTTTTCACCCTTACATCTTTCCCACTCACATTCATGTATAATAATTTTCGGTTAAAACTATGTACATTTTGTGATTATTGCATGTATTCACCAGTAAATTATAAAATAACTAATATGGTTTTGTGTTCAACTCTCCATCAGGTGTGGAGTAAATGTCTAAATTAATCAAAATTTCAGGAGACATTTGTGGGTCTTTTACCTACATCTAAAATGTAAACATAGCCTTAAGACACCACAACCAAATAGATTTTATTAGACAAAACTAGTTAAGCCTTTGACACAAGACAATACGCTGATTACTGTTGTACATTTTTCATTGTCTGTGTTTGATTCAAAGAACATTTTAATTGGAAGGCCCAGAGAGGTGAAGGTAACTGACATGTCCTGTCACAGTTTACTATACAGATGAAGAAGTGCTGGGATTACCAAGACAAACTATTATCATGAAAATGGATACTATACAGATGAAGTGCTGAGATTACCAAGTCAAACTATTAACACAGCCCAGAATGAGGATAAAGTAACAGCAAGAAGCAGGAATTTGTGTCATTTCAAGGTGGTCACAGAATGAGTTTCCCCTACACTCATGAACTTGCATGTGCCATTAAACAAACAAACCTCAAGCTTCGTAATGGATTGGTTAAGACAATATTCAAGGAGAATTAATTCTAAAATCACAGCTATCAAGCACACAGATCAGTCACAGTCTTCAGATTCCAGTCCCAGGCTAAACTAAACATCATTTTGTGTCATAAACTAGTGATTATTACTGTATGGGCTTGATTGTGTCTGGATTTTACTTTACTTCACATGAACACATTACCATATAATATTAATGAACAACTACCAGGGTTCTTACCAACCCACTAGGGCAGTAGTTAATTTAAAAAACGGAACAACTGAAAACAATAGAAATTGGGGGAATGTGGGGTGATGCAACCCCTGTTTGACTATATTCTTTCTCTCACTTTTAAATGTGCTCAACATAAGAGAAAAAAAAGTGAGGGAATGTGGTGACATTCTGTCATCAAACTAATATGGTGACCAGGGGTCATGTGACCAAGCTCATGTATGCCTTTCTCACAGTGGGATAAGCTTTACCTTTGATATGGTAATTCAAAACCTTTACAGGTCAGGAAAGAGATAACCACTCCCCCCTATCCCCATTCCTTCCTGTTCCTTCTTGGCTGTGCTACTAAGCAGACCCTTAAGCAGACATGGGCTAATTTTTATCATGGTGAACTGTGAGTGGGATCTGGTGATTTTATAAGATTTAGTTGTTATTGTTAGTTAGGTTGTTGTTGCTGTTGTTGTTGTTGTTGTTGTTGGTATAGTTAGTTAGATTGTGTGTCATCATTTGTATGTTGTTGTTGTTTTGTCGCTGAATAAATATTTGTTAAAGTAGACGGACCAGAGTTTATATGTGTATGCGTACATAATCATTTATAGAGTTTGGTAATATACCACAGTACTGTGCTCCTGATCGTATAAAGACCTTCAGTGACTGTCCTGCTGTATCCTGATATTTGACCCTTGCCTGAACCATCGCCTTTGCACCTGTGCCGCCTGTCCTGATCTCTGGCTTCCCCGACTACTCCCTTTGTACTGTGAACTTAATCCATTGCTTTCAGCACTACTCTGCATCTTGGGCTCGATCTACTAAACAATGAACCCGACATTATTATAATAAATAGGGGGGACCTAATGTCCCATCTCAAGGCACCACCCATGGGTGAAAGGTGAAGGCTTATAATTTCATTGTAACCTGGGGGGGCCTAATGCCCTCTCTAGCCCCAATAATGAGGGGGCCCAATAAATCTTAGAACCTGTAAAAATATACTTATACTTAGATATCGTATAGTAGGCATCTAATTATAAGTAATAAAAAGGTCTAAAAAAAACAATAATTCCCAACGTTACTATTAAAAAAATAGAAAAAAGATCCAATTTGTAAAAAATAGGTGGAAAAAATAAAAACACAGTGCAACCATTGGTGGATCCGGGGGGGGGGGCAACAGGGCAATTGCCCCCCCTCCCTCCCCGGTCCGCAGACACTCTGCTGACAGCCGGCAGGGGAGGGAGAGGGAGGAGAGAGGACCCGGGAGCTCAGCCCGCAGCTGGTCCTCCGGGTCCTCCTCTCGCGAGATTTGGAGCGTTGCCGCGGTTTCCACGGCAACGCTCCAAATCTCTCGAGAGTGAACTCTAGCCCTGGAGCACGGAGTTCACTGTAACCACTGGACCACCAGGGATTTCCCAGTGGACCACCAGCGATCCAGAAATGTCCCCCCTCCTCCTCAATAAAGGTAAGAAGGGAGGGGGGACATAAATGTATTTATTTTATTAAATACATTTTTTATTTATTAAAAAGCCTCCCTTTCCACCCCCATACACACATTGCCCCACATACACTGCCCCACATACAAACAATGTCCCCATACAAACACTGTCCCCTTACACACACTGCCCCCACATACACACACTGCCCCCACATACACACTGACCCCATAAACACACTGACCCCACATACACACACTGACCCCATACACACACTGCCCCACATACACACACTTCCCCCATACACACAAACACTTTCCCCATACACACACTGTCCCACAAACACTGTCTCCATACACACACTGCCCCACAAACACTGTCCCCATACACACACTGCCTCACAAAAACTGCCCCCATACACACACTGCCCCATGCACTTACTGCCCCGCACACACTGCACACCCATACACACACTGAAAACCTACACACATACAGACACATACAGTGCCCTACACACACTGCTGCCCCCCCATACACACATTGCCCACACACACACGACCCCCCCGTACACACAGTGCCCCCCATAAAAACACTGCCCCACACATACATACAGTGCCCCCCCATACACACACTGCCGCCCTTATGCACTCACACTCACTTCACCGCTCACACACACACTGCACCTTTCACACACACTTCACCCCTAACACACACCACTTCTCCTATGCCCTATATCCCAGCAGACCCCATGTTGTCAAACTGTTCTTAAGCGGTATGACTACTTACTCTGGGGTGGGATCCTGGCACTACTGGCACCATAACTACTACACTGAGCTTTAGTGGTTATTGTGCCAGGGTTATTTATTTAAATAATCTACAAGTGCCCCTCCCGAGATCAGGCTCTGGATCTGCCACTGAGTGCAACAACAATAAATCTATATGACCCCTTGCAGAATGAGGTTTTTCCTTGCTCTGGAATCTTAGTGGAATGCTCTGATTAATTGGCCCCCACCCACCGGCCAGGGACCACCTGTTTAATTAGTACAGGTGGTGGCAGCAGTGTGGTTAGTGAACTGTCCACCTACTAATGTTTAATTTAAAGCCCCCACAAGATGCCCACTAGGAGCACAGGGGGGATAAGATCATCCTTGTTTTATACAGGTCCCATTCCTTTGCACTGCCAAGGTTTAGCTTTGTTTACAATTTGAGAATGTGCATCCATTCATTTTAAATGTGGTGCTTTGTATATATTCAGTGTCCTATACAAGGTTAAGATGCGAAAGCACTAATTTTCAGCCATACACCAAATGCATTCAGCCGATTGGTGGAAATTCAGACAGGCTGACCAAATTCCCATGGGAATTAGCCTTAGTAAATATGAGAATTGCAATTTGGGTCAGAATTCTGCCATTTGCAGAGATTTCTTATCCATGTGGACAAAATCCAGCGTTTAGTGAATCAACCTGAAATTGGTAAAAGTCATCAATTGAAAATTAGTTGCACATACACAATTCATTAAGAAAATTAAAATCAACCTGTAAGGTTAAAAATTACATGGTGGCACTTTTCAGCTTTACTATGTACTAGTTAGAATGATGCATGTCATTGGTGTAGCAAATGGTGAGGGAAGAGGCAGTTTTCATGAGAAAATTTAGAGGGGTAAAATCTCCCCTTCCCCCCATCATGATGGTGAAGCTTTTAAAATGAAATGTTTTAATATTTAAGAAATATGTTATTTAAAATAACAGATGAAAATGCTCTTCAGGTGGTACCTCACACCCCACCGCCTGAAGGCCATGAAACGATCCCCCCTCAAACCTCTGCTGGAAACTATGCGGGACACAGGCACCTTCCTCCACTGCTGGTGGACCTGCCCCAAGCTCATCCCCCTATGGACGTCCATTACAAACCTCCTAACCAAACTCCTCTGCAGACCTGTACCCCTGGATCCATGGGCGCTCTTGCTCTCTAAACCCATCGACGCCTTCACCCGCAACGAAAACAAATTAATAGCTAGAATAGCCTTAGCCACCCGCAGAGCAATAGCGGAAACATGGTCCACCCCACACGTACCTACCCACAACCAAATACTCCATAAAATAACGGACAACATAGACATGGACAAACTAACAGCACAAATACACGATACCCCGAAATCCTTCCACAAAATCTGGGACCCATGGCTTGAGAACCCCACCGCCCCACCATGGTAAAAGCCATTACAATTCACACCCTCTCCACTGATCAGCAAACACCGTTAAGATAACCAACACGAACCCCACCACCCACCCAAATCACCCAACCGGGACCCGGGGGAGACCCCGGGAGGACAGCAAGAACCCCCCCCAAAAAAAACTCCCCCAATCCACCACACCCACTATAAACAATTAACAGCACCAAACCACCTCATACCCCCCCACTGGCACACAAAACCCGCCAACTATGCCACAACCATAAACTAACAAATTAGCCAAGCCGACCGCACACCTGACATGGGGCACAACACCCCAACCTGACCCATCCACCTGGAGGGAGACCCAACCTACCACGCTCACAACACCTAACAGAGCCACAAGACCTCCACCAAACACGGTCCACAAACAGAAGGCATAACCAAAAGAAACAACCAGGGCCGGTGCAAGGATTTTTGCCGCCCTAGGCAAAAAAAATGTTGCCGCCCCCCCATATGTCCAGACCACCATGTGACATCACAATGCCCCGCCCATATGCTCTGCCATATGGGCCAAAGCCAGTCTTCACAAAGTGTCTTATCTGAAAAGACAGTGTGTTTACATTAAAAAGCCTACAGGCACAGGCTATAGACACCAGAACCACTACATTATGCTGTAGTGCTTCTGGTGACTATAGTATCCATTTAATGTGAGGTAAATTAGAGATTAGTGCCACTAATAATATATTGGATTGCCTACTTACCACCAGATGAGGACAAGAGGCTGATGATGGGCTCAGTCTGGCTCCACAGGTCTGGTGTAGAAGAGGCTCTCTGGAGACTGTTTTTAACAGTGCTCACAACAATTAACGAACAGGAAGCAGCTCCATTTTTTAGGGCCCCTTACACAGCTCAAGGTCTGGGCCCCCAAGGGGCATACACCTACAATGCCCACCCATAAATCCACCTACATGGCCCATCCATGAGTTGGGGATGTTTTATGTGTGCAATTTGTGTAAGGGATGTAGTGTGTTTATAGGGGATGTAGTGTGTGTTTGCGTGTAAGGAATGCATTGTATGTTTCTGGGTGTGTGTGTGTGTGTGTGTGTGTGTGTGTGTAAGGGGTGCAAGGTTTGTTTCTGTGTATGTAACTGAATGCAGTGTGTGTCTGTAAGGGGTGCATTAATTATGTAAGAGAACGTAAGGGATGAATTGTGTGTTTCGGGTGTGTCTGTGTGTGAGTAGGAATGCATTGTATGTTTCTGTGTGTGTGTGTGGGGGGGTACATTGTGTATGTGTGTAGTGTAAAAGAGAGGGTTTGTGGGGTAGGATAGGGACTGAGATGGGAACAGCTTTCTTTTTTTAAAAAAAATTCATAGTGCTCTCCCCTCAATTATTGATTTCCCCTTCCCTTCTGTCCCTCCGTGTTCTCCCCTTCTGTCACTTAGTGCTCTCCCTTGGACCCCTGTCCCTCTGCAGTCCCCCTTGGTGGTCTTCTCACTCCCCCCTTAGTGGTCCTCCCTCTCCCAAACCCCTTAGTGGTCCTCCCTCTCCCAAACCCCTTAGTAGACATTCCCCTACTCCCCCCACCCCCTTAGTGGTAATCACCCTCCTCCCCTCTCCTTAGTAGTCCTCCCTTCTTACCCCCCTTTGGTGGTCCTTCCCCCCCTTAGTGGTCCTTATCCCCCCTCCCCTAGTGGTCCTTATCCCCCCCAACCTCCCATAGTGGTCCTTATCCCCCCTCCCTCCCCTAGTGGTCCTTATCCCCCTCCCCTAGTGGTCCTTATCCCCCCCTCCCCTAGTGGTCCTTATCCCCCCCTCCCATAGTGGTCCTTACCCCCCCCTCCCATAGTGGTCCTTATCCCCCCCCCCTCCCATAGTGGTCCTTATCCCCCTCCCTCCCATAGTGCTCCTTATCCCCCCTCCCTCCCATAGTGCTCCTTATCCCCCCTCCCTCCCATAGTGGTCCTTATCCCCCCCCTCCCATAGTGGTCCTTATACCCCCCTCCCATAGTGGTCCTTATACCCCCCCTCCCATAGTGGTCCTTATACCCCCCTCCCTTAGTGGTCCTTATACCCCCCCCTCCCTTAGTGGTCCTTATACCCCCCTCCCTTAGTGGTCCTTATACCCCCCCCTCCCTTAGTGGTCCTTATACCCCCCCCCTCCCTTAGTGGTCCTTATACCCCCCCTCCCTTAGTGGTCCTTATACCCCTCCTCCCTTAGTGGTCCTTATACCCCTCCCCTCCCTTAGTGGTCCTTATACCCCCCCCTTAGTGGTCCTTATACCCCCCTCCCTTAGTGGTCCTTATACCCCCCCTCCCTTAGTGGTCCTTATACCCCCCTTCCCTTAGTGGTCCTTATACCCCCCCCCTCCCTTAGTGGTCCTTATACCCCCCCTCCCTTAGTGGTCCTTATACCCCCCCCTCCCTTAGTGGTCCTTATACCCCCCCTCCCTTAGTGGTCCTTATACCCCCCCCTCCCTTAGTGGTCCTTATACCCCCCCCTCCCTTAGTGGTCCTTATACCCCCCCCCCCTCCCTTAGTGGTCCTTATACCCCCTCCCTCCCTTAGTGGTCCTTATACCCCCTCCCTCCCTTAGTGGTCCTTATACCCCCTCCCTCCCTTAGTGGTCCTTATACCACCCCCCCCTTTAGTGGTCCTTATACCCCCCCTCCTCCCTTAGTGGTCCTTATACCCCCCTCCTCCCTTAGTGGTCCTTATACCCCCCCCCTCTCCCTTAGTGGTCCTTAACCCCCCCTCCCCCCCTTAGTGGTCCTTAACCCCCCCCCTCCGTGGTCCTTAAACTCCCCCCCCCCCTCCCTTAGTGGTCCTTAAACTCCCCCCCCCCTCCCTTAGTGGTCCTTAAACTCCCCCCCCTCCCTTAGTGGTCCTTAAACCCCCCTCCCCCCCCTTAGTGGTCCTTACCCTCCCCTCCTGCCCATGTAGCGTGGCCGGGCGGTGCGGAACGCGGGACAGGAACCTTTGTTTCCTGTACCCGGCCGCCGGCGGAATGACAGGAAATGCTCACTGAGTGAGCACTTCCTGTCATTCCGCCGGCGGCCGGGTACAGGAAACAAAGGTTCCTGTCCCGCGTTCCGCGCTGCCCGGCCATGCTACATGGAGAGACCGGCAGGAGGGAGCGCTCTGCGCTTCCCTCCTGCCGGTCATAAACCCGGCCGCCCTCCAGGCAGCAGTGCTGCGCCGCCTGGGGCTTGCTAAAGCGCTCAGGCGGCGCAGCATGAGGAGGCGCAGCGGGAACAGGGATCCGGCGCCCCCTGGTAAGTTGCGCCCTAGGCGGCTGCCTAGGTCGCCTTACAGGTGGCGCCGGCCCTGGAAACAACCCCATTTGCTATGATGCCACAACCCAACCTAACCAAACTGTTACATTACCACTATGTTATTACCCTCCCACTAACCCAATTGTTTTTTCTTCCTTCTGTACAACTGTTTTCTTGTACCTTGAAAATGAAAATTAAAGAATCTTTAAAAAAAAAAAAAATAACAGATGAAATTCTTCTAATACATTTTTTTTTTACTAAAAACTGAGAAATGCTTTAGACTTGAGAAAGCTTGTCATAATAATATATATTATATATACATTCCAATATATATGAAACCAGGGGGCTGCACTCACCTGAACATGCATAAATGAGGTGCTGCTGGGGCCAATTCATACAATACACAACTATTTTGCCTACATAAGCGGTTAAAAAAAATATATAAATATCTCTCAGCTTTGAAGTTGCTGTTTAGTAGATGAGTGAGTGCGCTGGATCTTGTGTATATATATTTATTTTTAAAGAAATAAATATTGTTTATCAAGATGCCATAAAAATATTTATAAACTCCTAAATTCAAATAAAAAAATAAAAAAACGCCAGTCCCAAACACTGATGTCACCACATATGCGCATGAGATTGAGCGCACTGATCAATGTATCTATGTTCTGACTGGCGGTTTTTTGTTTCACTTGTGATTGAAAAAAAAAAAAAAAATTAGGATTTGGTGAAGACAAGGTCTTTGGTCTCGCTTTTTCCCAAATATGTAGCTGTGGCGGGAAGAGCACCCATAAATATGTTCAAAATTAAAAGTACGGGGGGCGGGCCTGACCGCCGAGCTGAGCGGACGCTTGAAGACACAGCTCCTGCTCTCACAGGCGAATAAAGCAACATAATCGCCAAACTAAAGCGACTACACAACTCACAAAGGCCACTAAGCTACTGGTGACACCCGGGCGAACCAACGGGTACCAAACATGCCAAAATTGCAGTGTGTCTAGGTGTCTCTCTCATAAGCCAAGGTCTGTCTCTTTTTCCCCTACCACAGCCCTTCTTCGCAGTGTCAATTTCGGTGGCAAATTTATATTTCTAGTCATAGTCGTTTGAGTAAAAGTCATGTCAGTTTAGTCATCTGAATTGCTTTAGTTTTAGTCTAGTTTTAGTTGACTACATTTCAAAAATTTCAGTTGACTCAAATTTGACTAAAATTGTTAGTGGACAAAATTAAAACCAGTATCATAGACGTGAGGGTGGTTTTACATTCTCTGCCAGAAAGTACTGCCCCACATTGCTAAGAGTTATTTCACAGGTTTCACGTGGTAAACAGTTTGAACATTCAGTGGCACCTCAATCTGACTATCTGCATTGCCTAAAACTCAGGGGCAAGTACCCACCAGTAACATGGGGCAGATGGTCCCATATTACATATGAGCTTTCTATCTTGACCACAAGATACAAAAATAAAGGATCTTTATTGAATATTTTTTGTGAGAATTTGGACATATTTATATTTAAAGATGACCTCAAGTACCTTATTTTACTAATAGAATATCACTTTCACCTGTAAAAAAAGAAAAAAAAAAGATTTAACCTATGCTCACTATATATTTGTTAGAAAAGGCTGCCCGTCGGGGGTGTAGCTTGATTTGATCCTCGAGTATGACTGTGTAGCTGTCTTTAAATGAGAGGCCACTGTGGTGACCCTTTTCACACAAGTATGCAAAGGCTCAAGGATCTCTCAAGATGAAGGGTGCAGGAGCCTGCGCAGTGGGACAGAGGAGCATGAAGACACTGCTTCCAATATATCCATACAGTGCTCCAATGATACCGATTGAATCCTGCAATATTTGCGTTAAGATAAAACGATTCTGGCCAAAGAAATAGAGAAGAGTACAAAAGCCCTCTAGATCAAAATTCAAGCTATCGGAAATCACATGGCAGAACTGGAGAACTGTGTGTAGTGGGTAGTTTAGGCCCTCAAAAAGATGACTGCTCTGTCTAACAATCTACAAGGCTACTTACACATCGTAGAGACTCTGCTGGAAGACCTCTCCAACATGTCAAGAAGGTGTAATGTGAGAATCAGGCGGATAAAGGATGCACCATGGGAGGGTTCTTTCCTACAACTTATACTTGGCTTACTTTGCACTATTCTGCCTGAGAAGTGGTCCGCTGAGCGGGCACATCAGGCCCCTCAAACCAAAGGAGCAACAGGCAACGTACCCAGGGATGTTATAGCCTGGTTCGACCACTGCGACACCACGGAGGTGATCAACAGGAGTTGCAGGAGGGCTGAGGCTGTTTATCAGGGAGTGGAGCTGCAGATCTACCAGGACTTAGCTCTATCCGGCTTACAGAAGTGCAAGGACTGGAGACCAGTGACTGATGCCCTCCATGACAATTGCATGCATTTCGTTTGTGGGCATCCTTTCAAGCTGATGGCCTAGGCCAACATTCTTCATGATTCCAGAGGGGTGTAGTTCCCAGGGGTGTCTCAAAGGGTTGTTAGGGGATTCCTTGGTACATGCTCTGTCACATGGAAGGGTGGAGGAGTCCATGTGGAGGGTTGACAGAGTTGCACTTCCAGATGCTTTGAGAAGTACACTGCATGGGGCCTTTAGCCCTTCCAGATCCCGTCCCACTGTCAACAATCCAAAGAATGTGGCAGAGCAGGAGATGATCCGTGTCCATGGTGGCCCCCCTGTGATTCCAGCACCCATGTCCTTGCTGCAGCTGTGGCTCTCTGCTTGGGGTCACTGTCCTGATGACTTCCTGATAATGCTAAAGTTGGACTTCCTGATGAGAATTACTTGTGGTGTTACAACGCCATCTATTGACCAAATGCTATAAGGCGATTATAGAAGAAGATACACCCACTTGGCTCCATTGGTTACTTTAAATTAGTGACATAAAGAAAGTTAAGTGAAGCTCTTCCTTAAAAATTGAGGAAAGGTGGAGACATGAGGTCTTTGATCATTAACCAAACGCTGGACACATCTAACTCTGTCTTTTCCAACTAAATTCTGGAACTTGAAAAAACTAACCTAACACTGTCTTTTCCAACTGAAATCTGAAATTCTTTAACCCCTTAGTAACCAAGCCGTTTTTCAAAATTCTTGCCGCTGGGACCAAGGCTCTTTTTACATTTCTGTGGTGTTTGTGTTTAGCTGTAATTTTTCTCTTACTCATTTACTGTACCCACACATATTATATACTGTTCTTCTCACCATTAAATGGTCTTTCTAAAGATACCATTATTTTCATCATATCATATAATTTACTATAAAAAAATATAAAATATGATGAACAAATTGAAAAAAACACACTTTTTCGAACTTTGACCCCCAAAATCTGTTACGCATCTACAACTGCCAAAAAACACTTGTGCTAAATAGTTTCTAAATTTTGTCCTGAGTTTAGAAATGCCCAATGTTAGCATGTTCTTAGCTTTTTTGGAAAGTTATAGGGCTATAAGCACAAGTAGCACTTTGCTATTTCCAAACCAATTTTTTTTTCAAAATTAACGCAAGTTACATCGTAACACTGATATCTGTCAGGAATCCCCGAATAACCCTTCACATGTATATATTTTTTAAAAGAAGACAACCTAAGGTATTAAACTTGGGGTATTTTGAATCTTTTCATCCAGCCATTTTACCACCAATCTATGCCAAATAAAAAAAATAAAATAAAAATTGGTGATTTATTTTTGAGACACATAGCAATTTAAGAATATATGAACTGAGAACTTTAAGGGTTACTGCCAAAGAACACCCCAATATGTGTTCAGCAACATCTCCTGAGTACAGCGATACCACCCATCTATAGGTGTGTTGGGTTCTCTGGGGGCTAAAACACCTTATTTGGAGGGTGTGCATTCCAGTTTTCAAACTTGGAATTTTCACAGTCATCATGCACCCATGTCCCATTTGGGACATTTTTGAAGCCGGACAATATAATTTACCCCCATCAAACCATATATTTTTGAAAAGTAGACACCCTAGGGTATTTCAAATGGTGGTATTTTAACACTTTCCATGCACTAATTCTACCACCAGTCTCTGTCAAACTTTTGGATAGTCGTTTTTTTTGCTATTTTTCTTTCACATTGTACTTTAGGCATGGATTTTTTAGTGCTGTTTATGTGTTACTGACAAAGAAACCCCCAATATGTGTTCAGCAACATCTCCCGAGTACAACAGTGCCCCCAATGTACAGGTTTTATGGGCTTTTGCAAACTTACAGGGGTCAAATGTAGGGCTTTTCCATGTTTGCACATTGAATGTTACCTTTGAGACCATATAGAAGCCCAGGAATTCAAATTAACCCCACCATGGCATACCATTTGTAAAAGTAGACAACCCGGGGCGTGGCCAACCAAGCAACCGAACAGACGTCTGAAAGAGGAGCTCCGCTTAAACTGCTCAAAAACAGAGAAATTATACTAATATACCTGCTCCCACACATTGACACCCCACGGCCCCACGCCCAGAGACGACCATGGGGCGAAAGAACAAGAAAAACAAGCAACAAGAGGCACCGAAAATGCCTGATATTAGGCTCTCATTTGAGAGGCCGACTTCGCGCACACCTGCTAAGATGGCGCCGGAGGCTCAGAGCGATGGAGAAGCCTCAGTGGAATCCAGAGACGAGCAGGAGGAACAGGCTTCCACATCATGAAGCAGCATGCACTCGGAATCAGAGGCAGAGGGAGACTCATTGCCGGCAACACGGAGAGACATCAGAAACCTCCTGCAGGACTTCAGGAAGGTGTGGAAGGCAGACCTCAAAGCGGATCTGGGTAAGCTCACAAATAGAGTAACCGATCTAGAGACAAGGGAGGCGGCACGAGATACTCGAATACAGGCCACCCACGACCAGATGGAGAAAATGTCCACCTAGATCCAGAAACTTACCCGAACGGTGACTGTGCAGGAGTCCAGATACAGGCGCCGCAACATCCGAGTCAGAGGGGTTCCGGAGCACATTGGGGGACCAGAGCTACTCCCCTTCCTACAAAGAATGGTGACAGCCATGGGCCTAAAAAGGGTGAAGGGGGCGTGGCCTGGCTGCTGATGGAGTAGGACGCACGCTTTCGGAGCTCCCAGGCCCTAACCCGCTAAAGCCCCTATAACAAAGCGTTAAACTCCCATACAACCACGCTGATGGTGAGAACTAAGAAGGGGGCCACTCCCGGCCCGGCGTTGCCCTCCTCGGGACACCCGACGGGACCTATGGACGATTTTCTTGCTACACCGCAACCGCTGGCCGGCGCACGAGGCCCAAACAATATGGCGCCTGCGTCCCCGGGTATGAGCAGCCACGATCCCTCCCCGCGGGGATCCCCCGCAAGAGACACACAAACAGATACTCTCACCCAGCTGTCCGCGGACATGGCGGCTATTGCGGCGAACATGCTCACGAGGGGAGACAAGGCTGAACTCATTGCGGAGCTTCGAGCAGCGGTACGTGAGGAAATCACGGCAGTGAGGCGGGACCTGGCGGTGCTGGAACAGAGAGTGGACGATTTGGAGGTACACAGCCTGCAGGCCACCCAACACCACCGGGCATCAGAGCTGGCAGCCACAAGGCAAGGCAATATCCTACTAGAGTTGAGACGCCAAGTAGAGGACCTTGATAACCGAGGCAGACGTAATAATATCCGCATCAGGGGCATGCCGGAATCTGAAGGTGAATCGCCACGTGAGCTGCTCGAAGGCCTATTTACCCAGATCCTGGGCGAGGCCGCACCGCCAGACTTTGGACTTGAGAGAGCTCACAGGGCGCTTAGGGCACCGCGCAGGGATGGTCAGCCGAGAGACCTGATCTGCTGTCTCCGGTCATTTCAGCTAAAGGAGGCCATTATGAGGTCGGCCCGCTCACAACGCTCACTCCGATACATGGACTCACCTATTGCACTGTACCAAGACCTATCCAACATCACCCTGGATGCGAGACGAGCCCTAAAGCCAATTACAAATGCGTTACAAGAGAAGAGGATTCACTATAAATGGGGATACCCGTTCAGCTTACAAGCGAGGATTGGAAATATATGGCACGTCTTGAGGTGGCCCACAGAAGTCCCACGCTTCCTGCACGCGCTGGGCCTACCGGACTTGCCTGTACCTAACTGGATTTTGGACTATCCGCCCGCAAGGCCTACGGGTCCGACTACACCAGCCGACATGCTCAGAAGGGGACCCATGCCGAGTACACCCCCCCAACGTAGAGGTGGCCCGGACGCGCCGGAGGAATAAGCTGCGATTGGGCCCCCGGGGACGCAGAACCCGCATCGACGAATGACCTGCACACCGTTTTCTTTTTTCCTACCGGCCAGGCCCGAGCAGTGGACAGCCCCTGACCTCCCACCGCATAGAGTGAAATGCAGAGGCCCAGAGACACCAGGACTGTACGCCAGGGGTATGTACTGTCTTTGTGCCCCCCCCCCCCCCTTCCCCCCCCTCCCTCACTGGGACCCTGAGATTCCCCGGGATCTTCCTAACCCGGGGGGGGCCGATGTTTTGGGGAGGGGTATGGGATGGGTAAGATAAGCATTCCGACATGTTTTAGCGGGTGGCTAGCAAGGGGTCTTGCAAACCCACAACAGGGGATACATTATCAGGTGGGGTGGGGGGTGTGAGACGATCAATGGGGGGATAGCCATGCCGGCCAAGGGGCCCCACCCCGACGGGGGGATGGGATGTTTGCTGGACATTGCACCACCACCGGCCATGAGATAAGGGAAAGGGGGCCGAATATCACCCAGACTATGCCTATAAATTGACAGATGTGATCAGGCCTCGAGCCGCTGTTGGGGCCGGGGGTGGGAGGGGGGGGTGCGGGCGGGTGGAGGGGGAGGCCTGGCCACGCACCCGTGACGCGCCCGCGGCCGACCGGGCTCCAGCTGGGGGTCATACCCTGGCGGGCGCGGAGCCAGACGCGGTGCGGAACGATTGCGTCTCCGGGGGGACCATGTTGATTTGGCGGGCGGAGGAGATTTTTAGCCCATGCAACTGAATGTTATGTACATGTTTTACTTGGTTTTAGCCTAAGTTGATGTTTTTGTTCATTAGTCCTGTACGTTAGCTATCCAGTAGGGCAGGGAGACCCCCCCCGACTCTGTATGTTATATATCCACTCCAGGACACAGGGAGGTGGGCCCGGAAGTGCTTTAGCCCTCACAATCACGAAATTGGGGGATGCAGGGGTCCCGGCAATTCCCACACAGGCTAGGCTCGGGACACCAAGGGTCCCCACCCGTTCTCAGCATATTACATGGCCGACACGGGGGTCCCGAGAGGGGGATTAGGGCCGCCATGGATACCCCGCGATAGCTTAGATAGGGAGACTCGCCGGGCACTGACCCGACGGAAGACACACTCGGCGGGTTGGGAGCTGAGGGAGTCCACTACTGACTTCACCTACCAGAGAGGGCGACCGACACCATAGGTAGCCTCCCACGCACCCCACGCAACTGACCTATACTGTACATACTGGTCCGGGACTGGAAGGGGCTTCACCTTAGTACCCCCGACAATCTACACCCGACCAAGGTTCATTGTTGCCTTTTGTTCCCCGACTGACCTACTTACCTAGACGGTTGACCACACCTTCACCACATACCTCCCCACCCACCTTTCCCTCTCCCCGAATAGACCCGACTAGACCGACGAAGCTTTCCCTTACGATACCCCGCTGAGCCCGGGCGGGGGACTCTCGCGAAGAGACTATGGAGTCCTTTAAACCGGCGCTGCTTAAGCTCTGGTCCCACAATGTTAGGGGTCTTAACCTCCCTGAGAAACGAGCTCAATTGCTGCGCAGGTTATGGGCCGACAAGGTGTCCATAGCGTTCCTGCAGGAGACGCATTTCCGCGGTTCTTCCGCGCCAAAACTGGAAAATAGACGCTTTCCACAGGGTTACTTTGCCAACCACCCAGACATGAAGAAGGTGGGTGTGGCGATTTTATTCGCCCACTCGGTACATTTCCAACACAAGGCTACTCTCATTGATCCGGGGGGTCGATACATCTTCCTTAAAGGCTCCATTGGAGACGTTCCCCACACGTTCGCGTGCATCTATAGCCCCAACAGGCAACAACACACATTCATAGCCAAGACACTGATTAAACTGGACAGGTTCAAGGAAGGCCTCGTGGTGCTGGCAGGGGACCTTAATGTCCCTCTTGACCCGCGCATGGACTCCTCTCGGGGAGCTAGTACGGTCCCGGAACACTGCCTTAGATCGATCAGACGTTCCCTGACCAAAGCTGGGTTAGTGGACTGCTGGAGGGCGGCACACCCGGAGGACAAAGATTTTTCTTACTATTCCCCGATGCACAAACAATACAGCAGGATAGATTACATATTCATGCCCCAGGGTAGCCTGCCTCTTCTCCGGGAGGCTAATATAGGACTTATTTATCAGTCAGACCACGCACCAGTCGCGGTGGAAATAAAATCTCCACTGCTCAAACCCATGGAACGCCAATGGAGGCTCAATGAGTCCCTGCTGGACGACCTAGGGACCTGTACCATAGCCCGTCAGACTATCAGGAACTACTTTGAGGAAAATGACACAGTAGACATGTCCCCCCTGACACTGTGGGAGGCCCATAAATGCGTAGTCCGAGGGCACTTCATTTCCGTGTGCACACAGCGCAGGAAAGACAGGGCACGCGAGCTTACAGACCTCACGAAACAGATAGCAGACTTAGAAAACTCACATAAGCACACACTAGACGACAACATACATTTACGGCTCACAGAAGCCCGCAGAGCACTCACGAACCACCTTTCCCAGGGCCTGCTGCACACCATGCGAAAATCCGCCAGGTTCTTCTATGAGCACTCCAACAAAAGCGGCAAACTCCTGGCGAAGATGCTCCAGGAAAAGCGTAGATCCCAACACATACACAAAATCCATACACCAAATGGGCGAACTACGGGGATGCCGGAGGGCATTCTGGACGCTTTCAGGTCCTATTATGCGGACCTGTACAACCAATCCCAGACCCAACAGGGAGCTGCTGCACAGACCCATTACCGACGAGTAACGGACTATCTAGCTCACCATGTAACACGTAAACTCACACCGGCACTCGCGGAGGAGCTGGACAACCCCCTCACCCTTGAAGAACTAGCGACTGCAATGAAACGTTCGAAACCACACCGAGCACCGGGTCCAGACGGCCTCCCCCTGACTTACTTACGGACGTTCCAAGAGGAGCTCCTACCGAGACTTCTGACTGGCCTAAACGCCCTGCGGGAAGGGGGTGCGTTCCCCACGGACACCCTAGCGGCTGTAGTCACGGTGATCCCCAAGGAAGGGAAAGACCCGAGCAATTGTGCCAGCTATAGGCCGATCTCACTGCTTAACGCAGATCTAAAATTGTTCACGAAGGCCCTTTCCCTGAGGATATCCCGGTTACTGCCCGACCTGATCCACCCGGATCAGGTCGGCTTCATTCCAGGCAGGGAAGCACGAGACGACACCATCCGAGCGCTAAACATAATTCATAACGCACGGGCCGGAAAGCGAGACGTCGTCCTCCTCTCGACGGACGCCGAAAAGGCGTTTGATCGGGTGGATTGGACATACCTGAAGGAAACGCTGCATCACATGGGCTTTGGTCCATATATACGCATGTGGATCTCGGCCCTGTACACCACTCCGACTGCCCGGATACGGATAAACGGAGCCCTCACGCGGTCTTTCCCGATATGTAATGGAACGCGACAAGGCTGTCCCCTGTCCCCCCTCCTGTTTGCCCTCACCCTGGAACCATTCCTGGAGGCGGTCAGACGGGACGGGGGTATAACGGGGGTTCGCATGGGCACAGAGGAACATCGGGTAGCGGCATACGCCGACGACATGTTGTTCTTTTTGGAACAACCTCTGGTCTCCGTGCCCAACCTACTAAAGGCTTTTGACGAATACCGCCAGGTGTCAAACCTGAAATTGAACCTTGACAAGTCGGAGGCGATGCCGATAATGAAGGACGAAGGCGAAGCCCACAGACTAGGCAACCAGTTTGCCTTCTCGTGGTGCACGGAGAAGATACGGTACCTCGGTACCTGGCTACCGAAAGACCTTTCACAAACGTACCAACTGAATTTCCTGCCCCTCCTCCGGAACATACAATCAGACCTCCACCGCTGGACGGCTTACTATATCACCTGGTTCGGGAGGATTAACGCGATCAAGATGAACGTGTTGCCACGGTTGCTGTATCTCTTTGCCACCCTGCCACTTTTAATCCCACAATCATTCTTTAAATCGCTGGATACAGCGATCCGTGGGTTCATCTGGAATCATAGACCCTCGCGGGTCCGCAAGTCGACGATGGAGAGACCTAAACAATCCGGGGGACTGGGACTGCCCTCGGCGTCCACTTACTATAAAGCCACACACTTGCACAGGCTCACAGACTGGCATGTAGACAAGAGCCCAAAGCGCTGGGTGGCTATGGAACTGCAGCAAACAGGAGGTACAATCCCCTCGAGACTGTGGTTGGGGGGCACCACGTTCGCAGAACTGCGGACGGGCAACCCCATGATAGACGCGACGCTCAATGTCTGGTGCAAGGTTCGTTACACCCATCGGCTCACTACATCACCGAACCCGTTGACCCCGATCGCATGCAACCCAAATCTAGCAGGGGGACTCCACCCGACGGCACTGCGGAACTTTCATCAGGCGAACTGGATATACCTAGATCAGTGGTGCTCGAGGGGGCGACTCCGTCCCCTCGAGGACCTGCTCGGAGACACACGGCCCACACAATTAGACATCTTTCGGTACCACCAGGTGCAATCGTATGTCACCAGCTTAGCTGGAAAAGACCACCTTCATAGGCAACTGACGGATTTTGAAAAAATATGCACAAAAAGAGGTCACATAGACCATGGGGTGTCGCGCATGTGCGACTCTCTGAGAGAGGCCCAAGACTCCTACCCACTGGGATACAAGAGCAAGTGGGAAAGAGAGACAGGTACACAACTCTCGGACCAGGAATGGGACAAAATAGTCCGCTTAACCCACAAGTGCTCGATCAGCTCAAAGATCCAAGAGACTGGATATAAGCTATTATCGCACTGGTATCGGACTCCGGACACCCTTAGGCACTTCGGTGGAGCTGGTGCGGGTGACTGCTGGAGGTGCGGCACGGCCCTGGGAACGAATCTGCACATCTGGTGGTCTTGTCCACGCATAGTAACATACTGGCAGATGATAAACACGAAAATTAGAGAAGTCACAGGCGATCCCATCCCTCTACAACCCATGACAATGCTTCTACATCACACTCCCATACCCACGCAGAAATATAAACACTCTCTCACCATACATCTGTTGAATGCAGCGAAAGCATTGATTCCCCTACATTGGAAACGCACAACGACACCCTCGTTTAGACAATGGGTGGACAAGGTGGAGAGCGTCTATGATATGGAGATACTGACAGCCTCTCTGCAGGGACGCTCAGATAAGTGCGCATTGCAATGGTACCCCTGGCGACTTTACATCTCCAGGGGAATCGCGTAAAATCCCCGGGATAGGCAGAGAGCCGGAATGGCTACCCGAACTGCGCAGTTTGGTCGGACTATACCCAGCGCTAAGGAAATAAAGTAGCTAAATAGCCGGAGGAGACCTCACCCGGGTTCTAGACTTCCCCCCCCCCCCTTCTTTTCTCCCCCCTGTACCGACTATGCTCGCCCCCTCCCCCCTCTTCCCCTCCACCAACCCTTAACTTGACGGACCTTTCATACTACTAGACGCCAGAGGAATCTGGCCCCCTAACTGACTGTACTTCACTCTGACGGACAGGTAACTTTATTCGCACTTAGGTGTTCAAAACCGAGATCCGGACCACACGACATGATACGGAACAAAACCTCTTTGAGGGGACCTAGAAGTCAAGGGAAGCTAGCCAGACGGACATAGACGTGATAGTAGGCCACCACCTAGACACAAACCCATGGACAGCCATGGCCCACCAGACATGACCGATACCCCTGTAAGGACACTCCACCGAGCAGGGTAACACATGGGGCTGCTCAAACCATAAGTAAGACGCCCAGGGGACACACTGTTCCAATAACTACACACAGCAACGGAATCTGGTCCCGTTTGGACCACCCGTGCACACAAAGAGTACACATACCCTGACACGACGTAGGTTCTGGGGTAGTAAGGAGTCAACCCCGAAACGGAAACACTAGAAATCTGTTGTTAATAAGTGGGGATCTGGGAATGGGAACTGCCGACCACAGAGTCGCCCGAACAAACCCAAGCAAACCCAGGGGGAAGCAAACGAGTGTTCTGGCCAAAGCCAATTCTGTTACCTAAGCTTCCCAGAAATCGGCATCCTATTTCGGCACCCCAAAAGTTTAACTGTTATTATGTTGTAAAAGGATCAATCTACATTTCCGTGTGACTTATGTGAAATTGCTGTTTTTGTTACCGGTGAAACCTTACCGATAAAATATGATTGACACAAAAAAAAAAAAAAAAGAAGCTATCGCTCAAAGGAGCTGTGACAACTTGTTAGCATGTTCCCAGCCTGTAAACATACTGTATGTCCCTTCTTCTTTATTCTATACCCATTTCAATGCTTGCTTCAATAAAGAAAGATTGACATAAAAAGGGTGAAGAGCAACCCGCTGTTGGTGTCAGCGTTCAGGATACGCAAATCGGCATCGGCTCCCACAGAAGCACCCAGAGACCTCATAGCGGTAACATCTGATGTGGCAGCAAGGTCTGCAATTATGGCATACTCCAGAGACACTGGCAACATCAACTTTGAGGGCAGCTCGATAACGATATATGCAGACCTACCGTTCGCGGTATTGACGGAGAAAAGGAAACTGGCCCCAACTGCAAAACGACTAAGAGACGCAAAAATTAAATACGGATGGGGGATGGATGGATCATTGGAAGTCCCAGGAGACAACATGGTGACTACACTAGATTCTACTGGTGACCCGGGAACCTTCCTTCAGAGCCTGCATCAATCCAGGCCACCACAGAAGACCACACAGCTAGCGGGAACAAACGAACATGGCACCCCTAGAGTCTAGAGTCTGCGCCCAGAGACTGCATATATCGACATCAGGGGAATCTACCCAACGCAGAAGAGTGGAGATAAAACGCCTAGCTCCGATATAGGGGACTTTCCTCACCTCACCCACACTACAACCGACACATAGACCTTATATAACAATCAATCCTACACCATAGGACCCATAGCCCACACTCAAAACATACATGTCCAACACACGAGTACATAATGCACAAAGGCTTGTCCCTCTTGATAACCCTGACATAATCAGTGACACCATACCGCGTTATATGTTTGTTAAAATGTTATGGTCTATGAGACACATTGAATGCCACACCTCATACGTGAAGGCACAATATTGTCATGTTATTACGAATCATATATTGGAAAAGTGTTTTATTGTATATAAAACTCCAATAAAATATAAATAAATAAAAAATAAAAAAATAAAAAGTAGACATCCCAGGGTATTCAAAATTGGGTATGTCCAGTCTTTTGTAGTAGCCACTTAGTCACAAACGTTGGCCAAGGTTAGCATTTTTCTTTGTTTTTTGCATTTTTTTTTACACAAAAACTGTACTTATACTGGTGATTTCATCATCGGAATATGTTTTACTGATTTAGAACACTCATATTTGTGTTCAAAGAAGTCTCCCGAGTATAACAATACCCCCCATGTACAGGTTTTATGGTGTTTTGGAAAGTTACAGGGTCAATATAGGGCTTGCCCGATCTAGTTTGCCAGATTGGTTTACTGGACCTTAGTGTCACGTATTCATCCGCTTATAAAAACGTGGTTAATGGTATTTACTGTCCACACAGGAAAAGTTGTGCCGAGCAGCAACCAAATCCACAGAAGGGTTAATGCTGAGCAGCAATTATGCAAATGGAACCTGATAACTGCCTTTGGGGTCAAAGGCCGGTTACAGTCTATCGGATCTAGAGGAGGGGTATTTAGGCCGAGTTCTCATCCTGCTCAGTGCCCTGTCATGGTTTCCCTTGTGGTTGTCCGAGAGCGTGTTATTTATTCTGGTAATTCTGGTTATTTGACTTTGGCATTGTTTTTAACTTCCCTGTTTTCTGGCATCCCTGACTCTTCCTTATTGTTGTGTCTCTTTCTGTTTCCCTTGACCTCAGCTATTCCTGGCTATTCTTTGGTACGTTAGTCCGGCCATTCTAAGGTCCAATATACGTTACCTATCAGTCCTCTGTGTTACACATTTCTACGTGCTGGATCATTCTGTAATCCTGACATTACGACATGGCCATAGATCCTGTAGAATTGTGTAAGCACATAGCTGCTTGCGAAAGGAAACTAGAGGAGAATGATCACCGCATGGATCAATTTGCCCAGGCCTTCAGTACGCTTCTTACCCGTACAGCGCATCTGCAACCTGCGGCTGCTCCTACTGTCTCACCTCCGCCTTGTGTACCTCCGCCTATAGTATACAAGGCACCAACTATCTCTCTATCTCCTCCTCTGCATTTTGATGGTAATTTCCAAGAATGCCGGGGATTCCTTTACCAAATAGAGTATAATTTTGAGGCCTCACCGGGATCTTTTCCCACAGACAGAGCTAAAATTGGTTACCTGATGAATCAATTAAAAGGTAAAGCTTTATCTTGGGCCAATCCATTATGGGAGAGTAATAGGAGTGTGGCACACAATTACCAGGAGTTTATTACGGAATTTAAACTTATGTTTGAACCATTAGGCAGGGAGGAAGACGCCTCTACTGCCCTGAGGCATATCAGACAAGGAAACCGGTCTATCTCAGAGTATGCCATAGAATTTCGTACCCTAGCTTCCGAGATAGACTGGGCTAATAGTGGGTTAATCTCTGCATTTAAAAAGGGACTATCTGAAACTATGCTAGATGAGATTGCCACCAAAGACTTACCCCAAAAGCTTAATGAATTTATCACTTTTGTCATGCAAATTGATAATAGATTAAGAACCAGAGAAGCTACTAGAAACAAGGCCAGACACATGAAAATGCCTTTAGCACCCCACTTCTCCAAACCTATTGTTCCTGAATTTCCTGTACAGTCCGAACACGAACCCATGCAGTTGGGGGTCACTAGACTGCCGGAAGCAGAAAGACAATATAGGAGAAAAGAAGGCCTATGTCTATACCGCGGTAGAAAAGGACATATGAGAAACAATTGTCCCATACATCCGGAAAATTACCGCACCTAAGCACCTTAAGGGGACAGGTCTTAGGTGTACTGGAAACGTTCTCTGGAATGGATAAAAATAGGATTCTCCTTGATATTTCTATTGCCTTTGAAAAGAAGAACTTTTCATGCAAAGTCCTGATGGATTCAGGTGCGGCTGGAAACTTCATCGACGTTCAATTTGTTAAAGGTAATACTATACCTATCAAGGAGAGACTATCACCCCTAACTGTTGAAACTATTGATGGGAGACCACTCTCACAACCATTGATTACACACGAAACCTTACCCATTAATTTGCCCATTGGTGCCTTACATAAGGAAGAGATTACATATCAGGTTATTGCATCCCCTTCCTGTCCGATCATATTAGGCTTTCCAAAGCTTAACAAGCATAACCCTCATATTGACTGGGCTAATGGGTAAATATTAGAATGGGGTAAGGATTGTTATGAAAGGTGTATATTGAATGTTGCCAAAAGAGTGGGCACTATTGGATTACCCACTAGTACACCTCAAAACCTGGAAATCCCTATACAGTACCAAGACATTAAAGAAGTATTTAGCACAACTCAGTCAAACACTCTACCTCCTCGCAGACCTTATGACTGTTCCATTAATTTACTACCCGGCGCTATGCCACCTAAGGGAGCAGCTTATGCTCTGTCACCTCAGGAGAGTAGAGTAATGGAGGAATATATTAAGGATTCTTTGAATAAATACCACATACGAAAATCATCCTTGCCTGCTTGGGCAGGATTCTTTTTTTGTATCTAAAAAGGACGGTGAGTTGCGCCCATGTATCGATTACAGGGCATTGAACAAAATCACCATTAAGAACACCTACTCCATTCCTCTTATTGCTGAATTATTTGATAGACTCCAAGGCACTAAAGTATTTACTAAGCTTGATCTTAGAAGTGCTTACAATTTAGTGAGAATCAAGGAAAACCACGAGTGGAAGACTGCATTTAATACCAGAAGTGGACACTATGAATATCTTGTGATGCCATTCGGGTTGTACAATGATGCAGCGGTTTTCCAAGATTTCATAAATGAAGTACTCAGGGATTACATTTACTCGTTTGTCTTGGTCTATCTAGATGATACCCTTATTTATTCTCCTGACATTCAGACTCACCACGATCATGTTAGACAAGTTCTGCAGACCGTGTTAAAGAATCAACTTTATTGTAAATTAGAAAAATGCATCTTTGACCAATCTGAAGTACAGTTTTTGGGATATAATATCTCTGCCTCTGGGTTTCAGATGGATCCTAAAAAGCTGGAATCGGTTCTACAATGGCCTTTAGCCACTGGGTTGAAAGCCATTCAAAGGTTCATTGGTTTTGCCAATTATTACAGAAGGTTTATAAAGGGATTTTCTTCAGTAATAGCCCCCATCACCAATATGACATGCAAGGGGGTTAGCAGTACGATATGGTCTAAGGAGGCTATAGAAGCCTTTGAAACTCTCAAACAGCGGTTTGCCTCCGCTGACATATTGATACATCCTGACACCAGTAAACCTTTCATACTGGAAGTTGATGCATCAGAGACAGGAGTAGGGGCAGTTCTCTCCCAGAGGGAGAGCCAGGATACTCCATTGCATCCTTGTGGTTACTTCTCTAGAAAGTTGTCTCCTGCCGAGCGCAATTATGATATTGGCAATAGGGAGTTGTTGGCCATTATTTTAGCTCTCAAGGAGTGGCGACATCTTTTAGAGGGTTCCAAGGACCCCCTTTTGATCATTACTGATCACAAAAACCTGGCTTACATAGGAGATGCTAAACGAGTGTCTTTTAGACAAGCTAGGTGGTCTCTGTTCCTTTCTCGCTTTAATTTTCTTATTACTTAAAATGTCAAGGTTGACGCCTTATCCAGACAGTTTGATACTGAGTCTATACAAGAGCAAGAAAAGTCCTATATCATTCCCCGGAATGTATCATTGCTTCCACTATCCTTTCATTGTCCTCTCCGATGCTTGGCTCCATCATGGAGGCTCAGTCTCAGGTGCCCTGCGGTAAACCTCAGGACAAATTGTTCGTTCCATTGGGGGGAACGGGTTAATATCATGAAGGTGTTTCATGGCAATGTGTCTGCTGGTCACCCTGGTATTAATAAATCCACTTCTGCTATCATGAGGTCATTTGGGTGGGATTCCCTCAGGAAGGATGTTAAGGAGTATGTGCAGGCTTGTTCTCTTTGTGCGGTTCCAAAGTACCTCATAAACTCCCTTGTGGCTTGTTACAACCTCTTCCCGTTCCTATGGACCCACTTGTCTATGGATTTCACTGTAGAACTTCCTAGTTCTAATGGTTATACCACTATTCTCATGGTTGTTGACCGTTTTTTCTAAAATGGCTCACTTCATCCCTGTCAAGAAATTATCGTCATCTCAAGACCTGGTACTGATCTTTATACGTGAGATTCTCCGCCTGCATGGCATTCCTCACAATATTGTATTTGATAGAGGTTTGCAGTTTGTATCCCGGTTTTGGAGGGCTTTCAATAAGCAATTTGGAATTTTTTCATCCTCTTGCCACCCCCAGACTAATGGTACAGCTGAGAGGGCTAACCAGTCTTTGGAGTTATACTTGCATTGCTTCGTTAATAGCACTCAAGACAATTGGTCCGAATTAATACCATGGGCTGAGTTTGCTAGGAACAATGCTGACCATGACTCCTCTGGGCATTGTCCATTTTTTGTTAATAATGGCCGGCATCCTACTGTCCTACCGGCTGTTTTTTCTGATACGGCTATTCCTGCTTTGGATGACCATCTGGATTCCATCCATGATACCTGGGTTAAAGTTCAATCTGCTCTGGGTACTGCTGCTGACCGTTTCAAGCATTTTGCTGATACACGTCGAGGTGCCAACCCTGTTTACCAAGTAGGTGAGAGGGTTTGGTTATCTTCTCATAACATCAGGCTCAAAGTCCCTAGCATGAAATTTGCTTTTCGTATCCTTCGTAGGATCAATCCTGTTGCGTACTCTCTGGCCCCTCCGGCCTCCTTGAAAATTCCTAATACCTTTCATGTGTCCTTGCTCAAACCTCTTGTTTGCAATAAATATACCGTCTCAAGTGTCCCTCTGTAGTGGATTTCTTTTATGCAAACCAATAAGTTTGAATGACTATCTGTTCCTGTCCAAATTAGAAATAATAAAGTTGCGTGCACGCAGAAGTAAATTCACACTGAGACACGAGGTTCAGGTTAATGAAAGAACTTCAGGAAATGTAATGGCATCTGTTAAAAAGTGGGTGCGCAGACCCTTATAAAGGCATAATTACACCACTAAAGAAATTCAAGATAACAACAAGTAAACATTATTAATTGGTTTAGGTGTTAAGTGGTTAGTTAAATTCCCTCCCTACTGGGTGTACCATCTTATGTCATTACTGTCGTCATGAAATGCTACTCCGGATTCCAGCACCATCTTGTTAGCACGAGGAGTTCACTCGATGGGAGGGGGGCTTTGGCAGCCATTTTGAGTAGTTTGGCACTGTTAGTTTCAAGGTTAGTTTCTCAAGGCTTTTAGTAACTTCACATTTTATTAAGACTATCTGCTACAATGTTTCTCTCAACAGGAACCTAACATTTCCTGCTGACACACAATTTCTATGAACAAAGCATTCTTGTAAGACTTGAACTATGAGGCCTAAGAAAGAAATATAAGGGTATAGATTTAAAGGGGCCTAATAATTCTACAACACCTCCTCCTCCCTTAGTTATTTCTGGACAGGAAGAGTATGAGGTCTCCTCCATAATTGATTCCAGGTTTTCTCGGGGCACTTTACAGTACTTGGTGGATTCGAAAGGTTATGGACCAGCCGATCGTTCTTGGGTTCCGGCATCTGATATACATGCTGGCTGCAAGATTCGCTATTTTCACGCCAAATTTCCTCTCAAGCCTGGTCCTGCCCGACCGGTGGGCATTCTTCAGGTGGGGGGTAATGTCATGTATTCATCCGCTTATAAAAATGTGGTTAATGGCATTTACTGTCCACACAGGAAAAGTTGTGCCGAGCAGCAACCAAATCCACAGAAGGGTTAATGCTGAGCAGCAATTATGCAAATGGGAACCTGGTAGCTGCCTTTGGGGTCAAAGGCCGGTTACAGCCTATCAGATCTAGAGGAGGGGTATTTACGCACAGTTCTCATCCTGCTCAGTGCCCTGTCGTGGTTTCCCTTGTGGTTGTCCGAGAGCGTGTTATTGATTCTGGTTATTTGACTTTGGCATTGTTTTTGACTTCCCTGTTTTCTGGCATCCTTATCGTTGTGTCTCTTTCTGTTTCCCTGTTTTGACCTCGGCTATTCCTGACTATTCTTTGGTACGTTAGTCCGGCCATTCTAAGGTCCGGTATACGTTACCTATCAGTCCTCTGTCTTACACAATTCTATGTGCTGGATCATTCTGTAATCCTGACACTTAGTTGCCTTTTGAGACCATATGGTAGCCCAGGGATGTGAAATAACCCCATCATGGCATACCATTTTCAAATGTAGACAACCCAGGGTATTCCAAATGGGGTATTTCCAGTCTTTTGTTGTAGCCACTTAGTAACAAACACTGGCCAAAGTTAGCGTTTTGCATTTTTAACACCCAAACAAATATAAATGCTAACTTTGGCCGGTGTTTGTGACTAGGTAGCTACTAAAAATGACTGGGCAAAGTTAGCATTTTTTGTTTTTGTATAAATGTTTTGGTTTTTAAAATTTATTTTTATATATATATATATATATATATATATAATACGTGCGCGTGTATATATTATATATATATATACACACCCACACACACACACACACACATTTTTATTTCCTATATATGTATAATATATTATAATTAAATCATTTTATAATATATTATACAAATATAATGCATCTATGATTTCATCATAAGTTTATTTCGAGATATATATCAAAGTACACTTATAATGAAATCATATAGATGCATTGTAACGGATCGCCTGGCACCCGACTGAGTACCTCCATTAAAGGATGCTCCTAGCGTTTCCTGAGGACTCCAAGCACTCTGGCAGACACCACAATCACCGAATCTGAGAAGCATATGAATCCTCTCAAGCCTCTGAATGCTGTAGACAGTTGAATAGGAACCATACGAATAGGTTTGCACTCCTAGTAATCAAACTGGAACAGCATGCAATAAATCCTTCCCCCAATAATGAGATGACACTTAACTTTGAGGGTAAAACAGGAACTCTGGACTGGCTCATCCAGCCTGGCTTTTATTTCCATCTCACACATACAGGCCACACCCAGGGGGAAACATAAAATGACCAATAGTATCACGGGTGCAACCCACACATCCCCTCCCCTTAGTGTGACACATAATCCCATTATGCATACAGTTTAAAATATACTTTTTACACAACTTTCATAACTTTAAAACCATACATCACATTCACATAACAATACATATCCACAATCAATCCATTCAGGGGAACAACATATTAAAAAATGGCATGAATCCGACCAGGGGTTCAAAAGTTACTAAAAGTATCTTTTGTCCCTTACTAGCCGCATGGCAACCAGTTTAGACAGGTTTTACATAGGCCTCTATCCTGGTGACAAAGAGGAAAGTAATCCAATTATCCAGGGCTAGAAGCAGACTCCATTAACCACATGGTTACAGAAAGACATAAAACACTTTAAAATACAGAGTTACTTTTTATCCATAACACACAGACATTTCACATATCCCCAGATAGCTGGGATCTGAGCGCACAAAACTACCGAATAGCGCGCAGATCCTATTCACACAGTACAATTGTCATGGAGCTAAAGTCTTTCCCATAGTCTTTCATTATATGAATAGGCTCCATGGTATAGCTATCTGGGGTATCACCGCTCACACAGGGCCATAATCACTGAATAAAAGTCCATACGTTTTCAGGGGCCATAGTCTTAAAGGGTATTGTTACCCAAAGTCTCAATATGTCCCCAGACAGTTCTTAAAGGGCCAGCAGTCGCACAATAAAATACAATATGCCCCAAATAACCCAGGGGCCATAGTCAGCAAGTAGGAGGCGGGCAAACAGGCTTCTCCAGGGCCCAGTGGCGAGGTTGGTTTCGCCACATGCATTATATATGTAAAATATTTTATTAAATGATTTAACTATTTTATAATATATTACACATATATAATATAGACACTCCTCACTTATCGACTGGGTTCCCTTCCTATGACCTGGTCGTAGAAGAAATCGGTCGGTAGTTGAGGAGTTAAGGGATTCCCTGCTCTGGTGCATTTCTCTATGTTCGGTTAAACTATGTTATATTAATTTCCCTGAACATAGATTTGAGGGATTCCCTGCTCTGGTGCGTTCGTCTATGTTCGGGGAAGTTTTCCCAAGCATATACATACGCACCAGAGCAGGGAATCCCCATGACGGCTTGCACTAACGCCTGGTCGTAAGTGCGAGCCATGGTAAAACAGGTAGGTCGCTAAATGAGGACCACCTGTATATGTATAATATATTTATTTTATTATTTTTTAGCCACCTGACAGCTCAGACAGTCACCCTGCTGGCAGCTCCTAGAGTCCTATTGTGGTGATGTGATCATGGTGATCACATGGCCATGGAGGACCGGGGTGGCCGGAGCTGCTGTAGGGGGACTGCTGGGGTCTCTGGCAGTCCTCCCCGATCGTGATCGACGCAGATCGTTGGTCCAGGGCTCCTATCGTGGACGTCCTGTCAGGATCGGGACAGGGATCCAACACGCAGAGTACAAAGAGTAGCAGATACATATACCGGACCTAAGAATGGCCGGACTTAACGTAATACTACGTATAGAATGGTCAGGGACAAGCCGAGGTCGAGGGAACGAGAAGACAGGTAAGCGAGAGACAAGCCGGGTCAAGGATAACAGAGAAGACAGGTAAGTAATAACAAAGCCGGGTCAGAACCAAAAGACAAGAGAATACAAGAGCACTGTGTGACTAGGCTGGCTAGAACCACGACAGGGCAATGAGCAAATGCTGAGAGCTCCCTTAAATACCCTGGTTCTAGAGACTAATCACGCCTCCGCCGAGACCTGATTCGTGTCCGGGATTTGACTGACAGGTAAGGCTAGAATAGCGTCATGACGTCGACTATTGAGCGTCACGTTACAAAAAGGCATAGTTCTCTCGCGGCCGGCGTTTACATGCGCGAGGGGACCGCGAGGAACGGGAGAATCATGCCGTTTGGATGGAAAAACGTCTAAGTCTCTACCCGTCTCAGGGGTAGAGACTACAGGTACCCTGACAGTACCCCCCCTCTCAGAAACGCCCACCGGGCGGAAGGAACCGGGACGAGATGGAAAGCGGGAATGAAAAGCCCTGCGAAGACGAAGAGCATGGACATCCTCCTGTGGTACCCAGGTCCTCTCTTCTGGACCATATCCCTTCCAGTCAACCAGGTATTGGATTTTCCCCTGGGAGATTCGAGAATCGATGATGGAGTTGATTTCGTACTCCTCCTGACCCTCAACCTGAACAGAGTGAGGAGAGGAGACCTTGGAGGAGAATCTGTTACAGATCAGGGGTTTTAGCAAGGAAACATGAAAGGAATTAGGAATACGTAAGGCAGAGGGGAGCGCTAGGCGATACGCAACAGGATTAATTCGATTCAGGATCCTATAGGGTCCAATGTAGCGAGGAGCGAATTTCATAGACGGTACTTTCAAACGAATGTTTCTAGTACTCAACCATACCCTATCACCAGGGACAAAACTAGGAGCCGGCCTTCTGCGTTTGTCAGCGTGTTTTTTATACAGTATAGAATTATGTCGGAGAATTTGTCGAGTCTGATCCCACAACTTCTTCAGATTGGCAACATGAGTATCAACCGACGGTACCCCCTGGGAAGAAGGAACCGAGGGAAGAATGGAAGGATGAAAACCATAATTCATGAAAAAGGGGCTAGAGCGAGTTGAATCGCAAACAAGATTATTGTGTGCGAACTCTGCCCAAGGAATCAGACCGACCCAATCGTCCTGGTGTTCAGAAACAAAACAACGCAGATATTGTTCAATCTTTTGATTGGTACGTTCAGCGGCTCCGTTAGACTGAGGGTGATAAGCAGAAGAAAAATTCAATTTAATGCCTAGTTGAGAACAGAATGATCTCCAGAAACGTGAAACAAACTGGGAACCTCTATCAGAAGTAATCTCGGAAGGTATCCCATGTAAGCGAAAGATCTCTTTAGCAAAAATCTCCGCTAATTCAGGTGAAGTCGGAAGTTTAGGTAAAGGCACGAAATGAGCCATCTTGGTAAACCTATCCACCACTGTGAGAATAACAGTGTGCTTTTTCGAAACAGGCAAATCCACAATAAAATCCATCGCCAAACAGGACCAAGGTTTTTTGGAACTTCCAGGGGATGTAAGAGACCACAAGGAAGCGAATGAGGTAGTTTAGTCTTAGTACAGACCTCACAGGCTCCAATAAAATCCTTAATATCCCTCCGTAAAGAAGGCCACCAGAAATCCTTAGAGATCAAGGAATATGTTTTGCGAACGCCCGGATGACCAGCCACCTTACTCTCGTGAAGACGCTGTAAGAGCTCCAGTTGGAGTTCAGGAGGAACGAAGTGTCTAGACGCAGGAGTCAGTCTAGGTGCCAGATGCTGCAAGCTCCTGATCTGATCAAGAAGCGGAGAATGGATTTTGAGAGTTGTGTTAGCGATGATATTACACTTGGGTACTATAGAGGATAAAACCGGCTCAGATATGGCAGAAGGTTCATGTTGGCGAGACAAGGCATCAGCTTTAGAATTCTTAGAACCAGGCCTATATGTGAGTATGTAATTGAAGTGAGTGAGGAATATAGACCAACGGGCCTGTCTCGATGATAATCGTTTAGCCTCCCCAATATAGGATAAGTTTTTATGATCCGTCAAAATGGTAACAGGATGCAAAGTCCCCTCCAATAGATGTCTCCACTCCTTTAAAGCCATGATAACCGCTAGGAGTTCCCTGTCACCAATGTCATATCTGCTCTCAGTACCCGATAATTTTTTGGAAAAATACCCACATGGATGTAATGGTTTATCCACACCCAACCTTTGGGACAGGATGGCACCTATACCCGTCTCAGAAGCGTCAACTTCGAGTAGGAAAGGCAGAGTAGTATCAGGGTGAACTAAAATTGGTGCGGAAGCAAACAGCTCCTTGAGAGTCTTAAAAGCCAGAAGTGCTTCAGTAGACCAATTCTTAGTGTCAGCCCCTTGTCTGGTCATATTGGTGATAGGAGCAATAATAGAGGAGTAACCCTTAATGAAACGTCTGTAATAATTAGAGAAACCAATAAATCTCTGAATGGCCTTGAGACCCTTAGGTAAAGGCCAATCTAAAATGGATTGGAGTTTCTCCGGATCCATTTCAAACCCCTCTCCAGAAATCACGTAACCAAGAAAGGTAGTCTGGGATTGGTCAAAGCTACATTTCTCTAATTTGCAGTACAAGCCATGTTGAAGAAGTTTGTGCAAAACCCTTCTGACCTGTCCGTGGTGAGTCTCAATATCCCTGGAATGTATAAGTATATCATCGAGGTATACAATAACACAGTCATGTTGAAACTCCCTAAGAACTTCATTAATTAGATCCTGAAATACCACCGGGGCATTACAGAGACCAAAAGGCATTACAGTATACTCATAGTGCCCATAACGAGTATTGAACGCAGTCTTCCACTCGTGTCCCTGCTGAATTCTCACCAAGTTATAAGCACCTCTGAGGTCTAACTTAGTGAAAATCTTGGAACCCTTTAATCGATCAAAAAGCTGGGTGATCAAGGGGATCGGATAGGCATTTCTAATGGTTATCTTGTTCAAACCTCGGTAGTCAATGCAAGGTCTTAAAGAACCATCCTTCTTTTTAACAAAAAAAAATCCAGCCCCAGCAGGGGAAGAGGATCTCCTAATGAACCCTTTGTCTAGGTTTTCACGAATATACTCCTCTAAGACTAAGTTCTCATTCGTAGACAAAGGGTATACATGGCCCCTGGGAGGCATAGTACCAGGAAGTAAATTAATTTTGCAATCAAAAGGCCTGTGTGGTGGTAAGGTATCAGCCTTTCCTTTGTCAAATACCGCCTTTAAATCTAGATACAAGGACGGTATCTGTAATTTAGTAGAGTCGGTAGAGTTATTAAGTGTGTTAACACTACAGAGAGGTGACACTTTCTTTAAAAAACTCTCTTGACAACCCTGACCCCACGAAACTATTTCCCCTGATTTCCAATCTATAACGGGGTTATGTCTCTTAAGCCAGGAGTATCCCAGGACTATGGGAACAGAAGGAGATGAAATGAGTAGTAGAGATATCTCCTCCTTGTGTAGAATACCAGTAGTTAAGTTAAGAGGTGTGGTCTCCCGGAAAATCACAGGCTCAACTAAAGGTCTACCATCTATGGCCTCAACAGCCAAAGGTGTCTTCCTTAACTGGGATGGGATAGCGTGTTTGGTGAGAAAAACTTGGTCGATAAAGCTCTCAGCAGCTCCGGAGTCTATCAATGCCACAGTCTCTAAAGTTCCCTTCTCCCAAGTTAAAGAGACGGGTAATAGAAGCCTGTGTTCTTTGTAGTTATGAGTAGAGGACAAAATAGAAACACCCAAGGCCTGTCCTCTAGAGAAACTTAGGTGCGAGCGTTTCCCGGGCGATTGGGACAATTCAAACGTAAGCGACCTCTGACTCCACAATACATACACAGTCCCTCCCTTCTCCTGTACTGTCTCTCCTCTTCTGAGAGGCGAGTAAGGCCTATCTGCATAGGTTCTGGAGACTGTGGAGTTTTGGTTTCAGGACTTTGAAATGAAGGAGCTAGTCTAAAGGAAGGTCTACCCAGGGGCGTACCTAGAGCATTTGGCACCCGGGGCGGACCCTGAGTGTGGCACCCCCCTCCCCCCCCCCATAATAAAAATGTAAGAAAACACCCACATTTTCTTCAATGTTTTCAATAATATTTATTGCACAAATTTGTAAACTGCTTGTAACATTTGTAAAATGCGCCAGTTTTGTAGAAGGGGGAAGACCAGTGCTTTTGTAGAAAGGGGCTGGTGAGAACTGCCCTGCTCCTTTCTACAAAGCCCCTTGTCTCGCCCTTCATATAAAAAACCTGCACCCCGATCACATAAATTTCATACACTCCCTTCACATAAAAACCCTGCACCCCGATCACATAAATTTAATTCACTCCCTACACATAAAAATCCTGCACACCCCTTAATAAAAAACCCTGCACACCCCCTTAATAAAAACCAAAAACGTGCACAACCCCTCTTAATAACAAAAAACCTGCACACCCCCCTTATAAAAACCCTGCACACCCCCCTTATAAAAACCCTGCACACCCCCTTAACAAAAAACAAAAATCTGCAGTGCACATCCTCCCTTAATAAATAGAATACTGCAACCCCCTTAATCAAAAAAACCCTGCACAGCCCCCTTTAATTAATCCACACCCCCCTTAATTAATCCACAACCCCCTTAATTAATACACCCCCAGTAATTAATCCACACACCCCTTAATTAATACACCCCCTTAATTAATCCTCACTCCCCCCTTAATTAATACAGCCCCCTTAATTAATCCACACCCCCCTTAAAACACCCCCTTAATTAATCCTCACTGCCTTAATTAATACACCCCCCTTAATTAATCCTCACTCCCCCTTAATTAATACAGCCCCTTAATTAATCCACACCCCCCTTAATTAATACACCCCCTTAATTAATCCTCACTCCCCCCCTTAATTAATACACCCCCCTTAATTAATTCACCCCCCTTAATTAATACACCCCCCTTAATTAATCCACACCCCCCTTAATTAATACACCCCCTTAATTAATCCTCACTCCCCCCTTAATTAATACAGCCCCCTTAATTAATCCACACCCCCTTAAAACACCCCCTTTATTAATCCTCACTGCCTTAATTAATACACCCCCCTTAATTAATCCTCACTGCCCCTTAATTAATACAGCCCCCTTAATTAATCCACACCCCCCTTAATTAATACACCCCCTTAATTAATCCTCACTCCCCCCTTAATTAATACACCCTCCTTAATTAATCCACACCCCCCTTAATTAATACACCCCCTTAATTAATCCTCACTCCCCCCTTAATTAATCCTAACTGCCTTAATTAATCCTCACTCCCCCCTTAATTAATACACCCCCCTTAATTAATACACAGCCCTCTTAAAACACCCCCTTAATTAATCCTAACTGCCTTAATTAATACACCCCCCTTAATTAATACACCCCCCTTAATTAATCCACACTCCCCTTAATTAATACACCCCCCTTAATTAATACACACCCCCCTTAATTAATACACCCCCTTAATTAATCCTCACTCCCCCCTTAATTAATACAGCCCCCTTAATTAATCCACACCCCCTTAAAACACCCCCTTAATTAATCCTCACTGCCTTAATTAATACACCCCCCTTAATTAATCCTCACTCCCCCTTAATTAATACAGCCCCCTTAATTAATCCACACCCCCTTAATTAATACACCCCCTTAATTAATCATCACTCCCCTCTTAATTAATACACCCCCCTTAATTAATCCATACCCCTCATAATACCCCCTTAATTAATACAGCCCCCTTAATTAATTCACCCCCCCCTTAATACACCCCCTTAATTAATCCTCACTCCTTTAATTAAACCTCCCTCCCCTTTAATTCTTTAATGGCCATTATCCACCCCCCCTTTAATTAATTTAGCCCCATCACATAAAATGACTACTTACATTTTGATGATGCCTTGACCGACTGGGTGCCTCACCGCCCGGATATTGGATCCTTCCGCTGGATAGTTCCGTGAAGGCGGGCTGACGGCGCTGCGCACGACGCCATCGCGTTGCGCGACGCCGCGGCCCGCAACACTCCTCCCCCTTCTCATCCTGGAAGTAAGTCCTGCCGGGCCGCAAAGGTGCGCAGCCGCCGCAGCGTAATGATGGGGGGTGACACATGACACTGGACGTCATGGCACCCCCCTAGTCAGTGGCACCCGGGGCGGGCCGCCCCCCCCGCCCCCCCCCTTAGTACGCCACTGGGTCTACCGGTTCTATCTCGAGTGTTCTGCCTCTCTCTTAGACGTTCGTCAATGCGAGAGATAAAGGAAATTAAGTCCTCCAAATTCTCGGGAAGCTCTCTCGTCGCTACCTCGTCAAGTATTACATCAGATAATCCGTTTAAAAATACGTCTATATAAGCCTGTTCATTCCACTTAACCTCTGCCGCCAAAGACCTGAACTCTAGTGCGTAATCCACAAGTGTTCGGTTCTCTTGTCTAAGGCGCAACAGTGATCTAGCTGCATTGACCTTTCTGCCAGGGGGGTCAAAAGTTCTTCTAAAAGCAGCTACAAAGGCATTATAGTTATAGACTAATGGATTATCATTCTCCCACAACGGATTAGCCCATCTCAGAGCCTTCTCAATGAGTAAGGTGATAATAAATCCCACCTTTGCCCTATCAGTAGGGTAGGAACGGGGTTGTAGCTCGAAATGGATACTGATCTGGTTCAAAAAGCCACGACACCTTTCAGGAGAACCAGCATAACGTACAGGTGGGGTAACTCGGGAAGAAGCACCTACAGTGGCTACCTCTAGCCCTGAACTCACAGGAGGAATAGAAGTATTACGCATCTCCTCAGGTGGATTATTAGGACGTGATAGTAACGCCTGTAGTGCTAGTGCCATCTGATCCATTCTATGATCCATGGCGTCAAACCTAGGATCAGGAGAACCAAGCTGACAGTTTGTACCTGCAGGATCCATTGGCCCTGTCGTAATGTCAGGATCGGGACAGGGATCCAACACGCAGAGTACAAAGAGTAGCAGATACGTATACCGGACCTAAGAATGGCCGGACTTAACGTAATACTACGTATAGAATGGTCAGGGACAAGCCGAGGTCGAGGGAACGAGAAGACAGTTAAGCGAGAGACAAGCCGGGTCAAGGATAACAGAGAAGACAGGTAAGTAATAACAAAGCCGGGTCAGAACCAAAAGACAAGAGAATACAAGAGCACTGTGTGACTAGGCTGGCTAGAACCACGACAGGGCAATGAGCAAATGCTGAGAGCTCCCTTAAATACCCTGGTTCTAGAGACTAATCACGCCTCCGCCGAGACCTGATTCGTGTCCGGGATTTGACTGACAGGTCGGGCTAGAATAGCGTCATGACGTCGACTATTGAGCGTCACGTTACAAAAAGGCATAGTTCTCTCGCGGCCGGCGTTTACATGCGCGAGGGGACCGCGAGGAACGGGAGAATCATGCCGTTTGGGTGGAAAAACGTCTAAGTCTCTACCCGTCTCAGGGGTAGAGACTACAGGTACCCTGACACGTCCTTAACGACCGTTTTTTGTTGGAAGTACCTAGTTTGTCCTCGGTCGTTAAGGGGAAATTATACATAGATATATAATTTAATTCTAAGTGTATTTTGATTTAAATATATATACATATATATATCAAAATACAGTGAGAATAAAATGACATATTTATATACATAATCTTTTAAAAATTATTTTTACAGTTTATTTCTAATTATTATTTATTTGTCATAATATATACATAATATATAAAATTATATATATATATAAACACATGTGTAATTTTACTGTGTATTTTTATATTAATATAACGTTATATATACGTGTATATGTGTATATATATATATATATATATATAAACGTTATGACAAGGGTATTCAATATGGTGTATGTCCAGTCTTTTTTAGTAGCCACCTAGTCACAAACACTGGCTAAAGTTAGCATTTATATTTGTTTGTGTGCTAAAGTAAAATAATGGGGGGGGGGGGGTGGGACCTATTGTCCTCCCCCCACCACCACCCCTGAGCGGTGGGTGGGGGCCCTAAATTAGAATGAGGGGGGGAGACCTAATGTCCTCCACCCTAGCCCCCACCCCTGAGCGGTGGGTGGGAGCCCTAAAAACTTATTAGGGGGTCCTAATTTTCTTCCCCCTGGCCCCATCCCTGAGCGGTGGGTGGGGGCCCTATATTAGAATGAGGGGGGGACCTAATGTGCTTCCCCCTGGCCCCCACCCCTGAGCGGTGGGTGGGGGCCCTAAATACTAATTGGGGGGGGACCTATTGTCCTCCCCCCCTGGCCCCCACCCCTGAGAAGTGGGTGGGGGCCCTAAATTAGAATGAGGGGGAGACCTAATGTCCTCCCCCTGGCTCCCACCCCTGAGCGGTGGGTGGGGGCCCTAAAAACTAATTAGGGGGACACACCTAATGTCCTCCCCCCTGGCCTTCACCCCTGAGCAGTGGGTGGGGGCCCTAAATTAGAATGAGGGGGGGGCCTAATGTCCTCCCCCCTGGCCCCCACCCCTGAGCAGCGGGTGGGGGCCCTAAATAAAAAATGAACTCCGCACTTAAACCCCTAGTCACCCCCTCCCAAAATAATGAACCCCTACCTATCCTCCTCACCCTAAAAATAGTGAGGAAGACCATTAGCTAAACCTGTTAAAAAATAAAACTTACCATTTGATGTTTTCTTTCTTCTAAAATCTTCCTTTTTCAGCCCCCAAAAAAGGCCAAATAAAAAGAAATAGTAACCAATGCACTTTAAACAAAAACCTAAAAAAAACTGAGCGCAAAAAAAAAAATCCATCTTCACCCGGTGAGGACTCCGCGCAGACTGAGCTCTGCAGGGCGGGGGGAAGGCTTATAAAGCCTTGCCCTGCCATGCAATTAGGCTCAGAGCACTCTGATTGGTGGGTTTAAGCCATCCAATCAGAGTGCTCTGACAGGTGACAGGGAAGTCTCTACATTTACCTGTCACAGCACTCTGATTGGTTGGCTTGAAATCCACCAATCAGAGTGCTCTGTGTCATTTTACACAGCGTGGGAAAGTTCTTTGGAATTTTCCCACGCTGTGTAATTTGACTCATAAAACTCTGGTTACTTAATCCACCATTAAGAGTGTTTTTATTTGGCCTTTTTTGGGGCTGAAAAAAGATTTTAGAAGAAAGAAAACATCAAATGGTAAGTTTTATTTTATTTTTTAATGGGTTTAGCTAATGGTCCCCCGTCACTATTTTTAGGGTGAGGGGGGAAGGTAGGGGCTCATTTTTTTTGAGAGGGGGGTGACTAGGGGTTTGGGGACCCCTAGTCACCTGGGGGGGTAATTTTTTTATTTAGGGCCCCCACCTGCCGCTCAGGGGTGGGGGCCAGGGGGTAGGACATTAGGTCCCCCCCTTATTTAGTTTATAGGGCCCCCACACAACGCTCAGGGGTTGTCAGGGTGGCGGTCCGGTGCCTGGGACCCAGACACTATCCAGGCGGCAGTGCAGGACCGGGACCCAGTATGCCTGATGTTCAGAGTAGGAGTCACAGTGTGGAGGTGGATTAGCAGGGTCTGGTGCAGGGTAACTGCGCGCCCCCTGGTGTTGAGCACCAGCGTTCGTGCAGCCACATACCAAGACCCTGAATCAGCTTCAGCGGATACCAGGAACTAGGAGCATGGAAATTAGCAGACCTCCCAGGAGCTGAATAGGGAGGCTCTGCAGCAAGATTGTATCCAGTACTAGAAACAAGGCAAGACTAGAGATAGGCACCAAACATGAAAACAATACAGAACTAATAGAACCCAGAACCAGAGAAGGATAGTAAGCTAAACCCAGAACATATACACAAGACATGAGGAAAACATGAACATAACATGGGCATGACTGGACAGGACTGCACATGGACTGGGTATACAAACTAAAACAAGACAAGATAACATAGGCAAAACAAGAGGAGAAATAACTAAGTACTACATATGGAAATATGGGGATTTAGTTACACTATATGATCATACATTGCATAAGCCTGCCAACAACGCCAATGTACCCCATATATGGCAGGTCCTACACTGCCTAATAAATGCTTAAACAACCAAAAGACATATATAGCACTTACCTGCAAGAAAGGGCAGAAGCCTTGAGGAGCTGCCTGCAGGAACACTGAAACAGAGTGAATTATGGAAAACAAACGCGTGTGGCAACATAAAACAAACATTTAAATGAAACCTGGAGACTGGGAATCCCAGGGATGGATTGCAGGAATGAACCCAGAAATCCCAGCATAAAGAAGATTGCCAGACCTATTAGCAACGTAGTGAAACTCAATTACAAACCCCTCATACAATTGTGCACCACAGAGATACATACATGGAAAAATGCAAAACTGTCATGGTTGGGTCGAGTGAATGCATATAAGATGATGCTATTACCAAGGTTACTGTATATATTCCGCATGCTCGCTATAGATATCCAGGCCGCAATCTATAAATCCTTACAAGCCATATGCAACTCCTACATTTGGAGAGGTAAGAAACCCAGGCTGCCTCTAGGTGTCCTACAAAGGACAACAAAGATGGGGGGCATAGGCCTACCCAATATTGGACTATACTATAAAGCCTCTATCCTAGCAACGAGCATACACCTGCACGCCCAGCAGGGAGTAACACAGTGGGTGGATATGGAACAAGACCAACTTAGGCACACCTCACTGCTTAATTACCTGTGGACGCCGAGAACACTGAGAGGCCCTAAAAAGAACCTATATCCTACCACAACTGCAACGATCAGAGTGTGGGATGCCTTCATGTCCTCCCTTGGCTGGAAGAAACACTTCCACCCTGAAGCTCCCCTAAATGCACTCCATGCAGTGAATCCCACGATCCCCCTAGCCAGATGGTCACGTTTGGGTATATCCCAAATCCAACAATTATGCAAAGAACAAACAATCCTGAGTTTCCCAGATATAAGAGATAAATGGGGGGTACCGGAGAGGGATATCTTCCCCTACTTAAACTAAAAAAGACAATACACATGTCAAAAGCACTCCACCCACCATGCCTACAACCACAGTTGCAGCAAGATGCACAGATGCTGGGCAGCCCCGATGAAACCCAAAGCCCTCTCACTTTGCTATAAAGCATGGCTAGAATTAACACCACATAAAACGTTGGCATGTAAACAGCACTGGGATACAGAGGGGGGGGGGGGGGAAGACATAATAGATGAAGAGTGGATGCTAGCCCTAAATGGGATCAAAAAATGGACCAAGTGCTACTCTCATATTGAAGCACATCGAAAACTACTCTATAGGTGGTATATGACTCCCGCTAGATTACACAGAATCTATCCAGACGCATCATCCAAGTGTTGGAGATGTGAAGTGGAAGAGGGATCTATGCCACACATATGGTGGCAATGTAGGGGTATACAACCTCTCTGGGGAGATGTTAAGAATCTACTAACTGATCTAGGAATTAGGGATTTCCCCATGAACATAACGACTTGCTTACTCCTGTTGTTCCCCAAAACAACACAACAGAACCACATACAATTAATATTGATAGTTTTAATGGCTGCTAGAAATCTAATAGCATTAAATTGGAAAAAACATAGCTGCCCAGCTATCCAACAATTGACAGACAAAATACAACAATTTTCTATATATATGAGAAAATGTCCACCGACACTGCTAAGGCCACGGAAAAGTTTAGAGATGTTTGGAAGGTTTGGGAGACATGGTATGGGGGGCAGAGACACCATAGACGATGAGAGGGGTGGGGAGGGGTCAGGGGAGTCATGAACAACCCAAGGGAACATGGACAGGGATTTATATAGACATGGAGTGAACGGAGTACACAGAAAGTACTAGATCCGACATACCTTGGTTTGCCTGCATATTTGTTTGTGTATATACCTTTGTTGAGTTAATTTAAATTGTTAACATAGACTGATTGCTTGTTTTAAACTTTAGTTTTTATTTTACAGATGCAGGGAGACTGCCTGTCAGCACATACAGTCCCCCTGCAGGCAGATACATGGACACCTATTGCGGCCATGTGATCGAGCGATCACGTGGCCGCGGGGTCCCAATCTGCCACGGGGAGTCTGTCTGGGCAGACAGGCAGTCCCCCCAGACTGGGTGAAACGCTGATCGCCGCCGGGGGAACGATGGCGATCAGGTAAGTACCCCAATACTGTTATGACGGTTCAGGACCTCAAGGGGATGTTTCCGATGACGGTCCTGAACCGTCATCGGTCGTTAAGGTGTTAAAGGTGTTTTTCAGAAGTGGTTTTTGTGAGAATTGTAGCCAGCAGAGAGTGAGTTAACTCAGTGTCATTCATACTGACAGCTAAATTTATGGCTGGAAGTTGCGATGCTGTGAGATGCTGTGTTAAGGAATGTCTAGCTAAAAGGTGAAGTTTCCTGTAGTAAATCTTGTTGAACATTGCATTTATGTGGATATACCTGTTGCTATTGAACTTTCTTTAATTGTGTCATAAACTTCTGCCATATTGTATACTTGTGTTATACCTAAATATTCACTGATTATTGTCAGTTATACCTAAATATTCACTGATTATACGCATGTTACACATTATTATTAATTATCTGTCACAATAAATTAAATTTTTATAATCATTTGTGATTAATGTGTGAAAAACAAATTCTCTAAAATGTACTCTTGGGTCTATAAGAGTTAAAATAGTGGGTAACACTTTGCTTTAAATCAAGGGGAACAGTGGCAATATTAGACATGTGCAATTCGTTTTGGGCCGAATGTGAATTTGGGCGAATTTTGGGCAATTTAGACATTCGGATGCTTCCGAATGTCCAAGTGCCAGACCGAATCGAATTGCAGAATTTCCAAAGTGCCGAACCGAACCGAAGTGCCGAATTGATGAATTTCAGAAGCGCCGAAGTGCTTTGGATTTCTGAAAAGTGGCAAAACAAGAGAGGGAGGAAAAATTATGTGAATAATGACAGGGGTAGGGCTAGGATAGGGGTGGGGTTAGGGGTAGAGTTAGAGTTAAGGGTAGGGTTAGGGGTTAGGGAATTGCCAAAGTGCCGAATAGCCAAAGTCCTGAATTGCCGAAGTCCCGAATTTCGGAAGTGCCGAACCGAACCAAAGTACCGAAGTCCTGAATTGCCGAAGTCCCGAACCAAACCGCCGAATTCCCAAATTTTGGAAGTACCAAACCAACTTTTTTGCCCATGTACATCGCTAGCCAATATATCAATTTTTTTTTTTTTTTTTGTCAATCTGTATTTTATTGAGGCCTATGAGATGGGATACAGAATAAAGAGAGGGAAATGCATTAAGAATACAGTATAGGGTTCAATAACAATGATATCTAACATTTCCTTAATACTAGTACCTCTTTTTTATATAGTATGGTTTAACTTTGCTTTTGTGTTCAGGTTTGGTCAATATGCAGTTGAAGTCACGTAACATTAACTAGTTATATGGGAATAAGCGTGTAAACTTTGTGTAGAATAAATGTGCGGGTTCAACATTTCCCTGCTGTGTAGATTTTAACTTAAATTGTGGGAGCTCGCTAGCCCAAAGGCCATGTGCTGCTCGCAAGAGTTACAGGTTTCCAACTGCTGGATTGGGAGTAATCGTGCTTAATATGAGTGAACCATTCCTCCTCCAATGTAACAATTAGTCCGGCGTTATTAAGTGATTACTATCTGCTGGAATGAGACAAGAAGCGTGAGACCATTCTAGTGTGGTTTGAGGGGTGGCTGGTTTAAGATTGCACTCGTATAAAGTGTTTATGTTAACAATACACGCTAAGTGCTAGCTGTGTAGCTGCCCCTGTCATGATGGAGTAAGTTGTCGCTTAATAACAGTAGTTTATATTCAATATTTAGTATCATCGCTGCGTCGTCTTTCGTATAGTAGCAGTAGGTCTCCGTGAACATGATATGCAACAACATATACTGGTGCCAGCGTTATAAATAACAATTACAGGCTATTCAACTTTGCCTAGCTAATCATATAACAGCCATTAGTGCCTTCACATTTTGAATGCTTGAAGGGTAGAATGGTAACAATAAGTAAGTAATGTGTAAAACAAGGAAAATAAAACATGGTGGGCATTATTAAGTATAGGCCTAGGTCCTAACTTCTGCCTGTGTAAAGCTCGATAGACAGTGTAGTGAAGTCATAGCTAATTAACATTTAGTATCCCCTACGGCCGTATGATGTACTCGGACACCATTCTAGTCGTACAGTTAAGCTAACGTTCCGGGGATGAGGCAGGAACAACACGATAAGGTCGCATGTAAAGTTATTACATGTAAAGTAATAAATGCAGTTTGGCACTGCAGAGCCGCGAGACTTATACCAGAAGGTGATACTTAGGCAACATGTTTATTCATATGTAAAGGCCTTGTTTGGCGCTGAGAGTGTGTGGCCCAGCAGTCATGAGTGAAGAGAGACATTTGTGTGTATATATGGGCAGGGACGTGTGTGTAGCGGTACTTACCTTATCCGGGGGCCGGACGCGGTCCTCTCTTCAAGCCGCGCGCGGTCCTGCGGCTGCACGAGCCGCGCGCGGCTCGTCCGACTGTTCAGACAGGAAGGCGGGCAGTGACCGCGAGAAGCGGTCACGTGTCCCGCCTGCAGCTAAGAGCGCGCCGCGAATCTCGGGCGCGCTCTTAAAGAGACAGTGGGAGCCTAAATTGCAAAAAGGCTCCCATTGGCTCCTGTCATGCCAATCACCCCATACACTTACCTGTTGGGGGAGTGGAAGTGACAGGAGCCAATCACATTAGTTTGAAGGCTACTTATACTTACCCTTTTCCCTTAGTTCCTTGCCCTATCGTGGTTTCTGCTACAGTTCCCTTTAGTGCTTGTTGTGTTCAGTTGTGTTTCTCCGTATTTGACCTTGGCTTTGTATTCTGACTTCGTTTTCGCTTTATCCTATTCTGTACTGTTTGCCGGCTTGCTGATTCCTGTGTACCAGTCCCCGGCTAGTTTTCGTTTACGCTGTCTCTTTGTGCCCTTGACCTCGGATCGTTCCTGACTCTGTCTTATCCTATTACGTCGAGTCCGGCCACTCTAAGGTCCGGTAGACGCATCTCTCCTCTGTACTGTCTTCTGTTAGGCTGGATCCTGCGTGTAGGGGTATATACTCGTTACAGTGTGGGAACGGGGAGCATGAGAGGAGTTATGTACACATAATGACCAGTGAGGCCATGCTAGGTGGTCTCATGGGTAGTTGTCCTATGTGTGTGTGGTCATTGACCCCTTACCTGGAGGGCTTCGGGGGTGGGGTTGGTGGGGCTATACTAGTGTTATTTGAGTAGGCCCTAACTTGATGGTTGTTTTCATGGGTATCGTGGAAACCGCTAATTACGTTATTGGTATGTGGGTCATCACCTGTGGGTTGGCCCTGTACCTTCGGGAGGTGTTACGTGGGTGTGAGCCCCTTTAATTACCTTAATTGGTGCTTAACCCGGGACATATAAGTAAACGTAAGACTGGTATAGGAAAAACATTGATAACTCTGGCAACATGTCAGCAGGCCGAGCTGCAGTCAAGCATGTCAAGCGTCTGCTGTGCGGGTTTCACTCCTCCTCGGCACGAAGGGTACGGTTCTGTTGGGGTCCCATGCATGCGAGCTGGTGGGCTCGTCCGCGGATTACGGTCTCCTTGGGAGCTTCAGCGAGTTGAGGAAAGAGTCTGCTTCCTGGGTGGAAGTGAGATGCCGGGTAGTGCCATTGTGGTCTACAGACAAGGTTTTGGGCGTTGTCCAACGGTAAGTTATCTTGGCTTCTTGGAGGCGCCGGGTTACTGGGCGTAGGGTTCGTCTCCATTGGAGTGTGGATCGTGTTAAGTCTTGGTAAAAGTCCAGACCTGTAGATTCAAAGTCCAGTGGCGTCTTGCCCTTTAGCGCTGCAAAGATGGCGTTTCTGTCCGCCTGTGTGTGACACCTGACGATTACATCCCTGGTTGCTTGAGGTGGTGCCTGTGGTGATTTGCGGGTGCGAAACATCTCCGAGATGGCCAGCGTTTTGGCCCGTGCGTGAGGCAATATGGTGGTTAATAGTCGCCTTATATAATGCGGCAACTCTGTCGGGCTGACGTCGTCAGGGATTCCCCTAATTTTTATATTGCATTTGCGGCTTCTCTCCTCATTTGCCTCCAGTTTGTTAAGGAGAATTGAGTGAGAGGACGTAATTTGTGATACCGTGTCTTTAAGGCCTTTTATTTCTTGTTGCATGTCAATTATATCCTCCTCTGAGGCTTTTACGCGGTCCGTGACTGCATGGATCTCCGTTTTAATCATGGCCATGTCTGCCGCTGCCATTCGTTTTAGTTCCAGTAGTAAGTTTTTAATGTCCAGTTTGGTTGCTGGTGTTAGCGCATCTGGGTCAGCATGTGTGTCAGGAGGTGGTTCCTGGTCCATTGTGTATCCCTCGGTATAGTCCGAGCATGTGGAGTTAGTCTGGGTCAGGCGTGGCCGCCATTTTTGGGCCCGTCGGGCGCTGAAGCATGGCACTGATGTCGTGGGTATCTTTACACGCCCCTGCCGCCGTCCGCTGGGATTTTCTTCCCATAGTGTCCTGGTCGGTATGTTTGCTCTCTGCGGGCTGTACGGGTATGAAGAGAGCCGAGTTGTATAGCGCCGTTTCGAGGGCCCTATAGTCTGTGTAGGCCTTGACTTTCCGACCCGTCTGCTGGACTGTAAAGAGCATCGGTCGGGTGTCTGCTGTGTTCTCCCGATCTGCCCGCTGGGTTTCAGAGGTATGTGGGCTCGTTTAGTTTTGTTTTCTCGCTGTTTTTATGTCGCTTTGGCCGGAGCTCCTCGCATGTGCGACCGCTTGGCTCCGTGGCTAGGCTCCCATCTGGAGGATTTGTTTAGGGGCTCAATCCAATATATCAATTTTGATATAATAAAATTGATTAAATTAATTTTTGATTTTTATAAAAATATTATTTTTAATATTTATCACCCCATAAATATCCTCACACTGTGTTGGTTGTTGTTTCATTTTGGTTTACTTGTACATTCCTTTCCCCCCACTCTTCCACTCCACCACCGTGACGGGAGATGCTCTGGTGGTGTGCGCAGAGGGACTAACAAGTGGCAGACAAGTAGATTCATATATCTAATGGAGCACCGTCACTACCCCAGGTCATCATGGCGTTTAAAATAATATCATTGAATGTGAAGTGTCTCAGGTCCCCCCATAAAATGTCACTCTAACATCGCCCTTAAAGACCGCAATTATGATAGAGTATAAGCCTCTAGATAATTTTGCAAGCACAATGAAGTAGAGATTTTCATTCACAGGAGATTTGGTTTTCAGGTCACGGATTCCCAGGCAGACACAGATGGAAGATACATTCGTATTACAAGGGCCTTGGGCTTGAGGGAATTAAACCTTGTTAACATATACGCACCCAACACGGCAGAGGGTTCTGGAAAAAGGCTCTTGGAAATGATCAATCCTCTTAGAGAGGGTCTATTGATAATGGACAGCTGACAGGAGTCGGACTCAGGGGTCAGCAGGTCCAATGAAGAGGGAGGGCAGGGCAAGCTCCTGTGGAAATTCATAGCCCACTAACATGACTGACGATAAATGTTATTAGAAACATACTCATTGAAATGTTTCTCGCCTCACAAAAAATGGTTCCACTCGTGAAACAGACAGACATCAACATTTTCTGGTCCGATCACACGGACATAGCGTTATCCCTTAAGAGCTGCTGGGTCTAAACGCAATGGTCACGAAGGTTGAACTCCTCTCTACTGAAAGATAAGCTTGTAGTAGAGGAGTTGACTAAAACACTGCATGAGTACTTTGAAATCAATTTCATCCCAGCGGTTCGCCCCTTCACGGTGTGGTTCATCCACAAATCAGTACTTAGATGGCACTTGATTAGAATAGCCACACATAAAAAGCTCAAAACACATGCAGTGACAGATTTACCATGAGCCCTAAGGCACACCAAGATCAGAGCAGGGGTTCAAAAGTTTCATGGAAGTCTCTTCTTGACCGGCTGCAAGCATGTCTTCATGCCCAATATAGTTTCAGAGAATTAGGCTGTGCGGCTATTTCCAATGGTTAAAGTGCACTTCAAATAGTCTAACGGGACCGTGTGTGCACTAAGTCAGTGTTGAAGTGTGTTTGGTAGATTATTTCTACCGAACGGCGCTCTGTTCGTGCATATTTAGCCGAACATAGATGGAGGTGGAAGTACCAACATGTTCGTGCCGTCGAGTGTCTGATTTCAGTTCCATGAACTCAATGGCAAAACACTGCTGACTGCTTTCGATTAAACAAATGGTTGCCGCCACGTGTTCGACTATACGAACGGCGACCACCCAGCCGTTCGTCAATTAAGCTGCGGTTAACCACAGCTTCTGGGAGGTTAACAGGCTGCACACTCCACTTGTGGGTGATCTGGCTGCTCGACAGTATGTTCGGTAAATGAACACCATAAGCCTAATCCATTCGGTAAGCCCCATATAATGCACCATAGCAGGGAAAAAGGCACGAACCGTGTCTTTAGCCCAAAGATCCCCACAAGGTCATAGTCACAGGGCAGGAGGCTGGCAAACAGGCCCCTCCAAAAATTTGTGGCAAACTCACAGGAAAAGGGGAGTTTTTCACACCCACCATATCAAGCACCACTGTAGACACCTTCCGTTGGCATATCACACAGGATGAGGTAGCGGCCACGATATCAGATTTCCAGGATAAAAAGTCCTATGGCTTCAGTGGTGTTTATTACCCCACATTGTCACTCTGTTTAATACAGCTATGAAGGGTGACCCATTATTAAAGGAAATGACATTGGCCAATATTATTTTACTGAAGAAGAAGGGGTGCTTGCAAATGTGCTGGCACTCAGGCTCAAGTGCGTGGGATGGAGACCTTTAATGTCACAGCATATGCCGATGTCATTCTTACGATTACCGACCATGACCAGTAACTACCACCATTATTTGAGGAGATACACACCTTTGGTTTAGTATCAGGATATAAGGTAAATGTAGAGAAGTCAAGTGCAATGCCAATACACCTGTCAGCTGCTGACTTGCAGAGGGTGCGCACCGAATTCCACTTGCAAATAAGTACAGTGATAGGGTATCTGGAAATTACAATCACTAAAGAGAGGACTGCACTCTATCAAGCAAACTATCATGCGCTGTTCCAAGCAAGGAAAGATCTGGAAAAATGGGGTGATAATCCATTTTCCTGGATGGGTCGTGTGACGAACTGAGCCTCGTCCCGTGTTCTTGGAGGGGCCTGCTGGCCAGACTCTTACCAAAAGACTATGGGCCCTTAAAAAAACTATGTGAACAGACTTGGTTCATGGAATTTTACATTTGGTTTGGGAACCGAACAGGCGCACGAACAGGAGATCACCCTGGAGCTTGTTAAGCCTAATTGCTACTTTGTAGCAATTTCCACCGCAGTGTTCTAAGTATTCGTCTGGGTGGCCGCAATTCCTATGGAGAACCACAACGTTGGCGTCCATCTTGTTCCCTCGAACGCAGGCAGCGGTGTTTGGCCATGAATCTCATGGAACTGAAAACGGACACAGAAACTCCCAAACACAGCTGGACTTCCAGCATCGCCTGGATTCGGTTCTACAACACTTAGAAAGGCGCTGTTCGGTGGAAATGTTCCCACGAACAAGGGGATCAAGCTCCAGGGTAAGACTATTGACTCTGTTCAGTAGTTTGTTCATTTTTAAACTACCGAACTAGACCGACCGCAAGCCCTGATTCTCTGGAACTGTTTTGGGCATGGGACCATGCGGGCGGTTGGTCAACTGATGACTTCCAGGAAAGTCCTGAACCCCTGAACATATCTGGGTGATTTTTGGATATGTTGGTCACCCAGATCATCAGGCTATCAGGGGATGTAACATTTGTGGGGATTTTGTGTGTTTTAAGGTATTTTTCTGTGCCTGGAGATAATTGAGATTAATACAGTGCTGACTCAATTATCTCCCAGGCATAGGGGAGGGATTGACCTATTTTGTATGGGAGTGTCCTGGACCTGAGAGCCAATGTAATTGTGTGTATGTTTATACTGTAGTCTACTCTCAGGTCCAGGGGAGAGTACCCCTTGCATTGAGACCTGCATATAAGGCCAGTTGTAGTTGCCATTAAACAGATTTGTTTTACCCTTCATGAAGCCTAGGTTCATGTTTGGGGGGTTAGAGAGCTATATTCACTCTGGGGATTGCTATAATCGCTATGCTCCCTTGTTCTTATACAACACTTGCTCTTATAAGAGCAGCCTGCTTTGCTCCCTGGACTAGCAGAGGTTTACCCACTGGAAGCTGGATCCTGGTCTTGGGTCCAGGGTGGGTGAAGGACAGCAAGACCCCAACCAAGCTGCAGCAGTTTGTGGGGTTTACGGTGGCTATAGTGTTCAAGTGCAGTGCTTATGGTACTCAAGGATTACTAGGAAGCAGCGATTGACAGAGGTACCCAGTCGGGGGCCAGGCGGTCCGTCACAGAGCATATGCATAATGTCAAAATGAATGTGCTTCCAAGATTGCTCTTCTTATTTCAGGCCCTACCACTGGTGCTGTCGAGAGGGGATCTTGAAGACACACAGAGTATGATAGATGATTTATATAGGAACAATAAGAGATCTAGATTAGCGCGTACCACGTTGCTGTTTAGACCCAAATGAGGGGTCGGCTAGACCCAATCTCTTAATATACTACTACACAGCGCAATTTGCTCAGGTAGTTATGTGACACAGTCTGGTGGGTGGAGCTAGAGGCCCAGATGATGTTGTTGTAGAATTATTAGGCCCCTTTAAATCTATATCCTTATATTTCTCCCTCAGGCTTCATAAGCTTAAAGTCTTACAAGAATGCTTTGTTCATAGAAATAGTGTGTCAGCAGGAAATGCTAGAATCCTGCTGAGTGAAATATTGTAGCAGATAGTATTCATAAAATGTGTAAGTTACTAAAAAGGCCTTGAGAACTAACCTTGAGAGACTAACGTGCCAATTACTCAAAATGAATAGCTGCCAAAGCCCCCCTCCCATCGAGTGAACTCCTCGTGCTAGCAAGATGGCGCTAAAACCTGGAGGAGAAAATCATGACGACAGTTGTGACACTAGATATACCACCCAGTGGGGAGGGCATTTTAACTAACCACTTAACACCTAAGCCAATTAATAATGTTTACTTGTTGATATCTTGATTTTCTTCAATGATGTAATAATGCCTTTATAAGGGTCTGCGCACCCACTTTTTAACAGATGCCATTAAATTTTCTGAAGTTCTTTCATCTAACCTGAACCCTGTGTCTCAGTGTGAAATTACTTCTGCGTGCATGCAACTTTGTTATCTTTAATTTGGACAGGAACAGATAGTCATTCAAACTTATTGGTTTGCTTAAAAGATTACTATATCAATGTGATCGGACTTGCAAATGTTTTACATGTGGCTCACAAAATGGCAACAAGCTATTCTCTGCAGAGACTGCCCCTGTGTTGTAATCTCTCTCTCAATATGGGACAAAATTAAAGATAAATTTCAGTTAAGCTTCTGTCCATCACCCATGACCCTGATTTTGCAAAACATGGACTTTCCCTTAGGTATGTACCCACAGCAGTTTGGTAAACTTGAAGACGTGGGGGTACAGCGATACTTACAGACGTGGGAGAATGAGGGGGTTGTGAGATTTGAGACTATGAAAAAGAGACACACATTAATTACTCAAGACTTTGTTAGATTTACAGTTGTGCTTAAAAGTTTGCATACCCTGGCAGAAATTGTGAAATATTTACATTTGAGAGCAGAAAACAATAGGGATGTGCATGGGCAAAAAAATTGTTTTGGTTCAGAAAAAAAAATAGTCTGCTTCGGCAATTCGGACCAATGGCATTCAGTTCATTTTGGCACTTCCACACTTCGTAAGCATCCGAATTGCACATGTCTAGTAAGTGGTTGTGTTGGCAGTCCGGGCACTGGGAGCCCTATAGATGTGTAAGTGGTTGTGGTGGCAATCCTGACACTGGGAGGCGGGGGCCCTATAGATGTGGTTGTGGTGGTAGTCCGGGCAGTGGGAGCTATATAGATGTGTAAGTGGTTGTGGTGGCAGTCCTGGCACTAGGAGGCGGGAGCCCTATAGATGTGCAAGTGGTTATGGTGGCAGTCCGGGCACTAGGAGGCAGGAGCCCTATAGATGTGTGATTGTGGTGGCAGTCCAGGCACTGGGAGCCCTATAAACGTGTAAGTGGTTGTGGTGGCAGTCTGGGCACTGGGAGCCCTATAGATGTGTAAGTGGTAGTGGTGGCAGTCCAGGCTCTGGGAGCCCTACAGATGTGTAAGTGGTTGTGGTGGCAGTCCTGGCACTGGGAGCCCCCTGCCCATTAGGGGACTGCCACCACAACCACTTACACGTCTGTAGGGCTCCCAAAATGAGCTGCATGGTTGTGTTGCCTGAAAGAAGCTTTTACCAGAGTTAAAGGATAGTGTTAAATTCTGGGGAAGGAGCCTGGCCCCACCATCTCAAAACTGTTAAACATTTACCAGTGTCAGTATCCCTCTAAGATATTGCCAGGGATATATAAGAACAGTTCTATATAGTAAGAGATCCTAATATAGAGTCTATAGGTCCCTTAAAAATAAAGCAAATAATATATAGTAATATTAAAAAAGTGAAAAAAATAATAATAGTCACAAGGGGAATGGTCAAAATCTTGTCCGTATCTGTTTTGACCCACGTAGTGTACTGGGTATACCTTAAAAATAAGGAAACAGAATATAGTGTAACAATGTAAATTTAATACCCTAGTACAAAAAATACCCCACATCAGAAACTCTTACAGGATACAAATGTTGTACTTATCTCTAATAACCACTCTCTCAGCTTGATATACAATAACTTCAACCAGGTATGCAGAAGGGATACCAGATCCTCCAGAAGAGACAGCGTCTGCCTCGTGCACTGAAGCAGACCGTCCACGATCTGAACTCGGAGGAACGCTGGAGGTAAGTCCCGCTGAATGCTGGAGCCTCGTATATAGTTATCAAGTACTGAGGTAAACGTCCGGCGTGCTGGATGTTTAGCATTTCAGTCTGAAACACAGTACATACAGAGTGAAAGCCCATTGCTGGTGTAGGTTTAATCACCTCTGGCAGCGTCATTAGCCAGCATATGAGAGCTCTGGGCTAGCTAATGTGAAATCTGGGCATATATTGCGGCTGCCGTCAGCACACACAGAATGTTAATAACATACAAAAAGTCTGCGCTTAAAATATATAGTCAGACAAATAATATATATACGTTTATAGTAAAAAATACAGGCAATAATGTAGACCTTATAAATGGTGGATTGCTATTCCACAGTGCTAAAAGTTCAAGTCTCTAAATGATATTTTGATTCTCAGATGGTCCCAATTCCTTTCAAACATGAATGAATTTTTAAAGAGGAGTCCTCTGTGCTACTGCGCCTCATTTGGCTTCTCCTCTACACGCATAATATGTTGTCTACTGATGACAAATGGCAGAATGGCCCTTGCTCCATGCCCCCCCCCACCCAAGTCTTCCCACTGCCAAACCTCCCTCACATCCCTAACCTGCATCAAGGCGATCATGGTGTTTTCCTTTTTTTGTTCATTGTTTTTCTTTTTTGGAGGGGGAAGGGGTCACCAGCAAGGTAATCTTCTTATAATGGAGGAAAGTGTTTAAATTATGATGGCTAACTGTTCATTTGAACTATTGTTTTTACGCCACCATTTATTTTTCAGAATGCATATGTTCTATGATATTTGTAAGCAATGTACGGTTTACATGATGAATATTATTTATTTTCTGAAGTTGTTGTTATGCCTTCATATAGGATAATTCTGCATTTTTAAGGTTAAGATATCTTAGATTTGCTGTGTATTAATCATCTGTATGTCATATGTTCAGTGACAAGTCCTAAAATAAAGAAAGTATGGAACCCTTCAATTTTGCCACCTGTTCCCACCCATTAATTAACTCACTCACTTTATCCAACAATTAATCATACACCCCACATTCATATTTGTGTTTAAAGTGCTTTAGTACTAGTTGTTCTTTCTATGAACTCTGTGATGGCTATACTCACTATTCATGGCAGAGTTTACCAAGTACAGACAGGGCCGGTCCTTGCCATTCTGGTTGCTAGGCAAACAATCACTTTAAACTCTGTGTTTCTTCCTTCTCTATATTGTTGTTGCCCCTGTGTATAAGTATGATGTGCATAAAAGAATGTATAAAACATTAAATATGTATATATTTTTTTAATGTGTATGAGAATTTGTGCAGTACTGTAGATAGCAATATTAAAGGAACACTACAGCTTTAAGAACACAAACCTGGGAACTTCTGGTACCATAACTACTACATTGGCTGAAGTGGTTATGGTGTTTATGTTTCACATTTGCCCAAGTTATCCTTATTGGAAACACTGTCACACTATGTTACATGTTAAGCTGCCAGCTGAGCCCTTTCGTGCTGTGAGTTAGTAAATAGCGGTGCAGGCTGACAGACAGGGCGGAATGAGAGGTAGCACGCCGTGTTTATCGCCCCATCATGGGAGCGCGTTTCCGCAGGTCAGTACCACAGCCGGCCCGCCAGCCTCCGCTCGGGTCATGTGACGGGCGCGCGCCGGCCGGTCGGTCCCTCCCAGCAGCTGCCGGGTCACCTGACACACTGCGCGCACCCGCCACTTCCGGCGACCACCGGGGGCACGGCTATAGGAGTAACGGACCCCTCCCCGCCCGTCATGGCCGACACCGTGGTTGACACCCGCCGCCTCATGAGCAAACCGCAAAACCTCAACGATGCCTACGGGCCGCCTAGCAACTTCCTGGAGATCGACGTGTCCAACCCGCAGACGGTCGGAGTGGGCCGGACCCGATACACCACGTACGAGATCCGGCTGAAGGTGAGCTCGGCACCGGGCGGGGAGCGGACTGTGACAGGAGGGTCTGGGCTGTGTGTGACCGCCACGATCACAGCCTGGACACACCGGGAGGAGGGGGGGTTGCAATACTGACACTGGGAGGGGGGGTTGCAATACTGGCACTGGGAGGGGGGGTTGCAATACTGGCACTGGGAGGGGGGGGTTGCAATACTGACACTGGGAGGGGGGGGGGTTGCAATACTGGCACTGGGAGGGGGGGTTGCAATACTGACACTGGGAGGGGGGGGGTTGCAATACTGACACTGGGAGGGGGGGGGGGTTGCAATACTGACACTGGGAGGGGGGGGCTGCAATACTGACACTGGGAGGGGGGGGCTGCAATACTGACACTGGGAGGGGGGGGGGCTGCAATACTGACACTGGGAGGGGGGGGGGCTGCAATACTGACACTGGGAAGGGGGGCTGCAATACTGACACTGGGAGGGGGGGGCTGCAATACTGACACTGGGAGGGGGGGGCTGCAATACTGACACTGGGAGGGGGGGGCTGCAATACTGACACTGGGAGGGGGGGGTTGCAATACTGACACTGGGAGGGGGGGGTTGCAATACTGACACTGGGAGGGGGGGGGTTGCAATACTGACACTGGGAGGGGGGGGGTTGCAATACTGACACTGGGAGGGGGGGTTGCAATACTGACACTGGGAGGGGGGGTTGCAATACTGACACTGGGAGGGGGGGTTGCAATACTGACACTGGGAGGGGGGGTTGCAATACTGACACTGGGAGGGGGGGGTTGCAATACTGACACTGGGAGGAGGGGGGTTGCAATACTTACATGGGGGGGGGTTGCAATACTGACACAGGGCTCTCTATACAGGGGGTAATTCTCACATCCTGGCTCTTTATAGAGGGGTAATAATAACACAGGGCTCTATACTGACACAGGGGAAAATACTTACACAAAAGTCTATACACAGGGGTTAATACTGGCAGCCTGGCTGTGTGCACAGGGCACCGCGCTGGCACTATACACAGGAGGCCATGTTCATATTATTGTTATGTACAGTGTGTTAATATGCAAGTCACCTATGCTTTTGTTTTTTTGAGTTTTATTTCTTAAGCTATTTTGGTCTGGCATATTTTGGATTCCAAACAATTTGTACTACAGTGAATAACACTGCCAGGATCATAGTGTGAAAATTTGTAGAAGGAATAGGTTCATTTAGTGTTTCTTGAGAAGCAAAAGGCATGTGACCATTGCAAGGGTGTGATTATTGTGCATGTTTTCTTAATAAATTGTTCAGAATTGCAGAGTTAATGATTCTGTAAACTCAGCAACCTTTAAAGGAATGCTACAGTTTGCTGATCTGTTTTAGAGAATAACAGACCTATTTAAAAAAAATGCTGATTTCAAAAGAAATTGGCACTTTTATAAATGGCATTAATAACCAAAGGCTATCTATCAAATAGGTGAGAAGGTTCCCAGCTCTCTTATTTTGAATGAAGCATTCAATTGGCGGAGTGTGACTATTGCTGTGCATACGCTGTAGTTCCCCAATTTGATTGGTTTGAGATTATCAGTATTGTTGATCTCATGGGAGTGAAACAGAGTTCTGGGTGTACAGGTCATCCTGGTGCTGTATTCTAGATTTGTTAATTTTGTTTAAATTAAAAATGGGTTTTGGAGGCTAAAGCTAAAAAAATTTGAGTGTTCCTTTAGAGCATATTTAAAGCAAAGACCCCCCAAATTGATAAATTAAGTGTGGGTCCTGTGGCTGTGTGGTGCAGTGGAAGTTAAGTTTTACTTACCTCAAGCTATCCCTCATGACCACCGCTATCTTTGTCCAGCTTTAGTTGCCAGCAGCCATGTCAGTGTTATATTCTCGCCTATGCACTAGAGTACAACACTGTGCTCAATGGACGCCTATGGTACGATCATACATGATTGTTTATAGACAGCCTGAATCTCACAGCTGTCATTTTTCATGGCTGCTGAGATTGGACAAAAGTTGACAACGGAACTTGATCCACCAATGTTTATTAAATCGTTAATAACTAAATTTCCTGAAATGGGGTAGTTGAGATGGCGTGAGTCAGTTTGAGGTTGAGTGAGATATTAAAGGGGGCATTCCAAGTACCAGGGCAGTTTAAGGCTTCTTGCATAGTTTACAGTAAGGCAGGGCATTAGCATTGAGGAAGGAGTGCTGCTCGAAACATTTGCTGCTTTAACTTTGTCCTCAAATTGTGGTAGCACCTGGGTGTGCACACCTATACTGGATGCGCAGGACTTTTGTTTGTTTTTTGGTTGTTCTCACATCCAAAACATATATATGTGGAGAGAGAATTGGACACAGAGAGTAGATCTTAACTGGTTTTAAAAAAAAAAACAACCTACATTTATTGGTTACACTCACAAGGTTTAAAAACAGAATGAGCATATCACCATATCCACTGGATCTCCACTCTGAAAGATTCTCTTGGGGTTGGAGCAGCAATCGTCAGTAAAACAATAAAAATTGATAATTAAATAATGGCTCTACGCGTTTCTTCCATCTGCATGGACTTCCTCAGGGTAAGCCGTAAATCTGTGTGCAGTCATCAATCACAAATATCCATAGTGTAAACATACAGTTTAAATATCCCGGTCAAGTCCTCCTTCTGGGCGCCATGAGTTTCGTTTCTACTCCACCGTTCATCATTATGCGTTCCAAGCCTCGATCTAATTCTACTTCTGTTTTCTGCATTCTACGTCAGTCTATCATTTTTGTTTTCCACTTAAGAGTTTGTTTCTTTTATTAGGGTTTGTTGCCCTCTATTAATACACATTTGTTTTTGTCTTTTATGATAATGGACTTCTATGATCACTGGCCCTAACTGTTTTAATAATACAGAATGAAATGCGTAAAAACGGACATTAAAGACAGGAGTCCTGTCCCTATCGGCACGAAAGGAAAGCACAACGTGACTATGGAACGCACGCGTTGATGATAGATGGACGTAGAATATGGAAACCGCAAGTTGGATTTGATCAAGGCTTGGCGAGTAGAAATGCAACTCGCTCTGGGATTGGCTGATGGCACTCAGAGGGAGGACTTGACCAGCATATTTAAACTGTATGTTTACACTGTGGAGATTTGTGATTGATGACTACACACAGATTTATTTACTGTTGCACCTGAGGAAGTCCATGCAGATGGTAGAAACGTGTAGTGCTATTTAATTATCAAATTTTATTGATTGATGATCGCTGCTCCAACTCCCAGAGAATCTTTCTGAATGGAGATCCAGTGGATATGGTGATATGCTCATTCTGTATTTAAATCTTTGTGTTTGTGAGTGCAATATAGAATTTTCATCCTGAGATTTATACCGAACTGTATTACGCTTTTTTTAGGGGGAGGGGGGTTTAATTGTTGATATTGATGTGTGTTCTATGCTTTATGAAGACTTAGAGGAGTCTTTGATATATCTACATCGTAAAGAGGAAAGGGTAATTGTTATTGAATATTTCAAAACCCCTCTTTTAATGTGTTCCTTCCCTGGTGCTACTGTTTGTTGGGCAAAAAGTGTGATTCACAATGCTATCTGTAGTTCAATTTATGCAGACTGTGAATGGAGTATCTGCAAACAATTTCAGTAATGTTGTTGTAGTAATAATCACTCAGCACTGCACAGAAGTAATTTCCAGTGAAATTTTTTTCAGATTTCCCTCTAGCCATGTCACTGGTTTCTTCTAATGGAATATGACTTATCTAAGAATGGGGTCAGTGACATGTCACTGACTCCTTTTTTTTTTTTTTTCTTTTTTTCAAATGTCACTGCCCCTTCCTTTAACTGTCATTGTCCCTTCCTCGGATTGTCCTTTTTTGGATAAGTTTTTATGAGGCCCCTTCCTGTTTGTAAATATTTGACAACAGGTGGGAATCTCATCCCTTGTGGCTACTGAGTCACATGGAGCTAGTAATGCATTATAGTATAGTTGCAGGGAGGCTTACACTGTAGCAATGCAAGACAATGGATGTGGTGGCATTCATTACCAGGTGAGTTTAACCCCTTAAGGACACATGACATGTGTGACATGTCATGATTCCCTTTTATTCCAGAAGTTTGGTCCTTAAGGGGTTAAAGGGACATGTCACTCCCCCAAACCTAAACTCGTGCTCTTTGGGAAGAGCATGACATTTAATAAATGCATTGTCCTAGCAGTTCTGCTGGCAATTGTATAGATAAACCACCTTTTAAAAATACACTGGGTGGAGCTGCTGCTGTCTAAAAGTGTCAGTGCCCCAGCCGTTATCAGTGGCGGCTGGAGAGAATTGGCTCTGTCCTCCATTGACCTCAATGCTATACTTTTGCTCATGATGCTGAATAGGACCCTCCGGAGGAAGATGGCGATGTCATCGTTGGGGGTCTTTGGTGACAGTGCCACTTTATTCCTGCAATGTGAAATATTGTAGTTTGTTATAACTTGCAATGTTTACATTGCATGGTTAAGTCCGTCTCTAGTGGCTGCCAGTATGACTGCCCCATAGCAGGGATGCCAAAAGGGTTCATCCCCAGATGTAGAATTAAAACTCCCCTGATGCTATGCATGTCTTTAGAATGACAACGCATCATGGAAGCTGCAGTTTTAAAACATCTGGGATCTAAATTTTGGGCACCCCTGCCCTAATGGCGATTCTGTGGCACTGACTATGCAAAACTTGGTCAAGGCGCATTAGTTCCACAAAGTGAGTGAAACACAGCATATTACAGATCTAACATATGCTATGAGCCTTACCCCAAGTTTTCTTTTAATTGTATGACATTAGAAATGGTATACTGAGTAAGGCAAGGAGCCAAGATATCCTTAAAACAGAGGTTCAATAGTATAATTGAGAACAAGAATAAACAGGAGATAAAGATGTATTCAGATAAGTAACAAATTAGGCTCCCTGCATTTGATGCCTCTTACCAAGATGGGTGTAGGGGGGGGGGGAGGGGGTGGTGAGATGATTCACCAAATATGGTGATCTGAGCCAGAAGAAACCTAGCACTATGGGGCTAAAATTTAAGCCTGTGTCAGAAAGTGAAATATATAATTGGAATAAAGTACCAAAAGACAAACAAACATGCAAACTAATAATTCCCATTTTCATAGCATCTCTAACCCTAGTTTTGTCCCTTGTGCCCCAACATCTTCTCTAGGAGCAAAGGGGAATGAGTTGGTTGCGTTTAAGACGTGGGTTTAAGGTTGTTTTGCTGAAACAATTACAGCTGCTGAAAGTCCCAAAGCCTGAAGTAGTAGAGGTTAACACAGTAAAGGAGTTTAAGCATGCGTGGGATACGCATAAGCCTATCCTAACTATAAGACAAGGCCAGGAACTAATGAAAGTATTTAGAAAATTAGGCAGACTAGATGGGCCGAATGGTTCTTATCTGCCGTCACTTTCTATGTTTCTATGTTACAAAGTTGAGACTGTTGCCACTGTAGTGTGGACTGTGTCAAGTCTTGATAAAAAGTGAGGTTGGACTCTTTAAAAGAGTATGGTGACTTGCTCTTTAGTGCAGAGATGATATGCCTCTTGTTTTGTGAGGATGAACAATAGAGGGTGGAGCCCTGGGAAATTTAGGTAGGATTAATACCGTAGGGTGCCATATGTTTAAGCTTCTCCACATTGATGGTGTTTAGTACGCCTCTAATTTCGAGGTGATTCTCCTACATTTATCCTCCAGAGTTGCGTATCCACACAGTCGTTACTTGAAGGATAGGGGCATGGGCGGAGCCTGACCCAGCTCGAGGGACATCGACGCTAGATTTAGGTAAGTGGTTGAAGGGGTTTTAACTACTTCAGCCCTGCAGGAGAGGGGGGGACCTAATAACCCTATAGTGCCAGGAAAACAGCTTTATTTTCCTGGCACTATAGAATCCCTTTAAGGGGTTGAATTTTAAATTCTTACCTGGAAGTAGTAAAGATTAAGGAAGGTGTTTTTAAAAACATAAAAAAAACACCTCCGTAATCTGAAAGTAGGTTTTTTTTTTTTTTTTTTTCTTGAAGAACCACTATAGGCACCCAGATCACTTCAGCTCAATTAAGTGGTCTGGGTGTAAGGTCCCCCTTAGTATTAACCCTGCACCTGTAAACATAGCAGTTTCAGAGAAAAAAGACAGCAGGGGGAGGAGATGTCACCAGTGCCAAGGGAGCCCAGCGTTGAACTGGTTTTAACTCCTTCCGCCCAGCGGGAGTGGGGCCCTATAGTGCCAGGAAAGCAAGTTTGTTTTCCTGGTACTATAGTGCTCCTTTAACCCCTTCAGGACCGTTGATGGTCCGTCATAACGGAAATATTTACATACCTGGTCGCCGTCGTTCCCCCGCTGGCGGTCTGGGGGGACTGCCTGACAGCCCAGACAGTCCCCCCTCTGCAAATTAGGCATTGCATTACATTACAATGCTAAACAAAAATCTGCACACCAGTCAAGCCATAAGACTTGCTTTTCCCACAGAAATCCCAACTCTGCAGTGATGTTACAACCGCAAAGGATTCTGGGTGGGCATATGCAAATTAGTTTAACAAAGAATCACATTTTTGCCTCATTCCATTTTATATTTATATATATATATATATATATATATATATATATTTTTTTTTTTCTTTCTTATTTATATCATTTATATTTCATATTTTGTTTATAAAAAAATATGTAATTTTATTTTTTATTTTTTATAATTCTTTATTTTTGGAAGCGCAATGTTAAGTACAAGCTCAAAATATAACATATGCATTTCACAAGAAGTATAGTCACAGGTATATGCTGAAAAGGTCAAGATGTTGTGCGCTTTTTTTTTTTGTATGGTGTACAAGTAAGATTATACATGCAGAAAAAACAAATGTCGCTGAGTAGTCTATTTATACAAGATAAAACGTTTCTAACTATGTGTTGCGCTTCACAGGCTGAGGATATATGTCTAGCTTAAAAAAGGAAGAAAAAAACCCAAAAAGGGATGTCTTATATAAAGACCGCCCAGAGGGTAAAGGGTAAAAGATATATGTCTAGCTTAGGCAGTACGATAATATAAATGCTGAGATGCTATGTATGAATGTCTGCTTATTGTGTGTGAACGCCCCAGGACCCCCACCGCAGTTGGTCAACTACCAGTATCCCAATTGATGGTTAATGCGTTTCACATGTAATAAGGCTGAAGGTACTACATAGAGTCAATGTTATGGAGGCAGAAGGCTGGAGAGTTCCTATTTGGCATAATGTTTGCCTCATCCAATATCCTCCAACTGTTAGGATTGTCTTGTTGCGAGTCAGCCGTCAATCCCTGCGGTGCCGCAATGAACGTGCTGCTAGTTTTGCCCACTCCTATCTCCAGGCGGAGCAGTTCCAGAGTGCTAGATTCTGATTGGCCGTTGTAGTATTTCCGGGTCTGTTCGGAAACAGATGGCGGCAGTCAGCGAGCAGTGGCGAGACCGGAGATCGAAAAGAAGCGCCTGGAGCAAGTGCTCCAGGGTCCGGCTGTGGATGACAAGCTGCGAGCATGTGGTGGCCAGCTCCCCCCGGCTCTCTTCACCCTCTCCCTCAACTACCTGGATGTGAGCGGGTATTCGGAGCTGCGGGAGCTGTTAGACATTCTGGGCCTCCTTTCCCACGTGCAGAGCCTGGTGCTGTGCCGCAATCAGCTGCAGAGCATCCCCATGGCTCTCAGCAAGCCGAAGACCTTGCGGGTGTTGGATCTGCCCTGGAATGAGCTGGAGGAACTGCTGGCGGAGATCACTCAGCTATCTGACCAGCACCCTGAATGTAAGCTGCAACTGGCTTTGTGCCCTCTCATAGTGATGGCTACTAACCGGACATTGTGCCCTCTCATAAGGGGGTGGGTGTAATTTTCGGCAACCGGCTTTTTCTTGGCAACCAAGATTTCGGTGCATTATATATATATATATATATATATATATATATATATATATATATATATATATATATATATATATATATATATATATATATATATATATATATATATATACATACAGTGGAACCTCGGTTAACGAATGCCTCGGTAAACGAAAAATTCGGTTTACGTATAAAAATTCATTTAAAAAAATGCCTCGGTTTACGTATTTTTTTCACAATACGAAGCAAGTGTCCCAGTTTATAGCTCCGCCCCCTGCATACTGAAGTGTGGGTAGCACATGAGTGTGTAGTGTGGAGGTGTTGGAGAGGTTTTGGAGCCATATGCAGCAAGTTGTGGAGCCTTTTGGAGCCATTTTCAGCAAGTTGTGGAGCCTTTTGGAGCCATTTTCAGCAAGTTGTGGAGGCTTTTGAAGCCACTTGCAGCAAGTTGTGGAGCCTTTTGGAGCCATTTTCAGCAAGTTGTGGAGGCTTTTGAAGCCACTTGCAGCAAGTTGTGGAGCCTTTTGGAGCCATTTGCAGCAAGTTGTGGAGCCATTTGCAGCAAGTTGTGGAGCCATTTGCAGCAAGTTGTGGAGCCATTTGCAGCAAGTTGTGGAGCCATTTGCAGCAAGTTGTGGAGCCATTTGCAGCAAGTTGTGGAGCCATTTGCAGCAAGTTGTGGAGCCATTTGCAGCAAGTTGTGGAGCCATTTGCAGCAAGTTGTGGAGCCATTTGCAGCAAGTTGTGGAGCCATTTGCAGCAAGTTGTGGAGCCATTTGCAGCAAGTTGTGGAGCCATTTGCAGCAAGTTGTGGAGCCATTTGCAGCAAGTTGTGGAGCCATTTGCAGCAAGTTGTGGAGCCTTTTGGAGCCATTTGCAGCAAATTGTGGAGCCTTTTTGGTGCATCTCAAGAAGTGGAAAGGTAGGGAGCTGAGCTTAGTTGTTTGCATGCTTTTTACTGTGTTGATGTGTGATGTTTTAAAACATAAAGTTGGATGTTTGAAATGTTATTGTTTGATTAATCATGTCCCTGTACAGTATTTATGCCTTTAACCCCTTAAGGACCAAACTTCTGGAATAAAAGGGAATCTTGACATGTCACACATGTCATGTGTCCTTAAGGGGTTAAAGTGCACTTTATAAAGAGTTTTGAACAGATGAAATACTTTATTTGACTTTTTTCTCACCTCCGGAACGAATTAATTGGTTTTCAATGCATTCCTATGGGAAACCGTGTTTCGGTTTACGAATTTTTCGCAATACGAAACATCCCGGAGAACGCATTAAATTCGTAAACCGAGGTCCCACTGTATATATCTATATCTATATATATATCTGTGTGTGTGTGTGTATATATATATATATATCTATCCATATACAAAAATTACATAATTTCATAAATATACATGTAGACTTCAAATATATAAATATGTGTATATATATATTTAAATTCTACGTGCATATTTATGTAATATTTTTACATAATTAAGTCATTTTATTGTTTGCAATTTGAGGGACCTGCCTGACAACCCAGCCCGAAAGTCCAGAGAATGTAATTTGCTTGCACTGTATTTAACCCTGTAACTTTACATGACACCCTAAAACCTGTACATGGGGGGTACTATTTTACTCAGAAGACTTCGCTGAACACAAATATTAGTGTTTCAAAACAGTAAAACTTATCACAACAATTATATCAGTGAAAGTGCAGTTTGTGTGAGAAAAATGCAACAAATGTCACTTTCAATGACAATATCATCACTGTGATATGTTTTACTCAGTGCTGTGGGTTCGCGGTCGAGCGGGAACGTCGGGAGGTCGGCCGCCTCTCCCCCGTCCAGGTGCCAGTAGGCCGCAGCAGGGCTCTCGGGTTGTCGGTAACGGTGCTTGTAGTGCGTTTGATATCGCTTGCCGGGAGTCCCCTGGGTGCCAGTGCTTCCATGTATCGGTAAATGAGCCCTGAATTTAGGCTTTTTTATTGCGTTTTCGTCGAGTTATAGCAGGAGCTCATGAAGTGTGCGTCTGCTCTGCTTGGCAGTCAGGCTCCGCCCCCGTGTTTTGCATTTTTAACACACAAATATAAATGCTAACTTTGGCCAGTGTTTGTGACTAAGTGGCTACTACCGGTTTATCCGGTTTATCGAATAATCATTGCTATGTATCCAAGTTTCCATACAAACTTAATTTCCTTCTGCAGGGTCGTTTTTAACTTACAATTAACTGTAATACCATGGAACAAAATGAGATGTGAACCTACCTTGCAGGATGTTTTTCTATCAAATGTCCTTACTGTAATATTGCATTTTCAGTTTGAACTATTACTCCCCTTCCTCCCTCCTTGCCAAATTAATTCTTATGTTTTGCAATTTGGATACTTTTCCCAGGTTACATCTAACATCAAAAGGCTTCACCTTTCAACTGCCAATGTGTGACCGCTTCTTTGTGATGTCACTCGCTGACTGTGACCTATGCATAAATAATCAGCTATACTGTGAATACTTTATAGATCCTTTTATAGGTGTACATGCCAACTAAATCCTGTATACTGTACTGATTATGAGTTAGTTTGATTAGTATAAATTATACTATATCTTATATCATCTAAATTGCAGCAAAAAAGTTTAACAGTATAAAGGAAAATGTAAGCAGTATTGTCACAATAAAGGTGAGTTATTATAATCTGTGGTGTTAATTGGTTTCTCAAGGCCAAAGTTGACAGATTAACTTTAATGCATTATATCTGTAGTGCGCCCAATATGAATTTAATTAGTTAAAATAATAATAATCATAATTTAAATTTCCCCTTTTCCCCTAAGCTCCCAACGCTAGCCTGAAGTGTCTCTCTTGGTACAACTTGCAGCAAATTTATTTTGTGGTTTTGTTGCAGCAGTGTGCATTATCAAGTAAAGAAACATGTGGATATGTATTGGGTAGGGTGGAATATGTATGATCTAGATAAACCTTGTATAACTTAATTTGAGTATTCCCCAAAACTGATCACTGCAGTACAATATATCATTGGTTGCCATAATGCAAATGATGTTAGTGTCTGTGTCATAGATCTTTGTTACTCTTTATATCCTTACCAATTTTTCCAGTGTGTTCTATCTGCTGAAGTCATTGTACAGTTGTTTGAATAATAATTTTCACATTTTAACCAGTCTTATGTCAGCCAAACTGCTATTAATGCAATTACTATTGAGCTCTTTCACTGAAATTTTTTGTCGATTATTAGACATTTGTTATTTGTCAAAATTGCCATTGTACAATGTTCTGTTCCTCCACATTTTATTGACCACATTTCACACTTTATTGCTGTGAGTTTTAACATTAAAAATAAAAAAAGTTTTTGCAAACTTTGGCCTCTCCTTTGTCGCTTACTTTTATTTCATGTTAAGCACTCCAGATCCCTAAACAACTTTAACTTGCTGAAAAGCTTTGTGTGAAGAGTGTTTTTTTTTTTTCATTGTGCAAAAAGTGCAGATTTCAATGGAAATTGACACTTTTCTAAATTAACCCTTTGGCTTTCAAGCAAACAGTTGTTAATGCTACTTCCTGGTTTCATTAGCTCAATACAGCTTACCATAAGAGGCAGCAATTAACCAGAGCACCTGACTTACAAAGAATTTAATTGAGCTGCATTGGGAAGTCTGTGATTGGGCAGGGTTAGAAGGGGAGAGCTTGCAAAGGCAGCAGACAAGAGAAATGCAGGTTTTGCAAGCTTAGATATACCCTGAATGGAAAAAATACATAATCAAATGTACGCAAGGTTTCATTTGGGGTATATCTACTAAACAGTTGTTTTTAGTTATTTTGTATTTGGGCAGTGGAGTGTCCCTTAAGTCTAATACCTTACTACATATTTCACAACTTATTAAAATTTAATAAATTAACCATTAAAAGGTTATTGGCTCAATGTGGAACACGTTACCACCTAACATGCTTGCTGAATTGTATATTGATTATTTATTTATTTTATTTTTTTTTTAAAAGGGAAATTTTGTTTTAATGTTATTTTCATATAGCGTTTATTACATCCCCAATGTTACCATTTCTTCTCTTTTGTGTTAAAACCACCATCCAGCCCCTCTGCCCCTATCCCTCTTGTCCCCATAAATATATAAAAATCCTAATTTTATTCCAGTCTACTGCTGCTGGCGCTGCCCCTGATCTGCCTGTTTGGCTGACATAATCAGAAGTGTTATTCAAAGCCAATCACAATACTTTCACATAGGAAGGAGACAGATCAGGGGCAGAGCCAGCACAAATCAAACATAGCCCTGGCCAATCAGCATATCCTCATAGAGATGCATTGAATCAAGTTCAGTGTCTCCATGCAGAGGGTGGAGACGCTGAATGGCAGTGACTGCCCCAGGAAGCACCCGTAGTAGCGATATGAGGAGTGGTCAGTAGAGGAAAATCAAAGCCTGTAATGTAAACACTGCCTTTTCTTTGAAAACAGTGTTTATTGCAAAAAGCCTGAAGGGAATGATCAAACTCTTCAGAAGAAATACAATAAGCTGTAGTTGTTCTGGTGACTATGGTGTCCCTTTTAATGTAAAATGCTTTGACTTTCCGAAACCTATCTATGCTCAACTCAACGGTTGTGCATGTCCTAGCAACTAACAGTAGATTGCAGGAGTTCCATAACACTACATTGTAATAATTTGTGGTGCCAGCAGAAGTTTAAAAAAATCCCAATCCGTGACAAATGCGTGCTTGCCACTTCCATTAGATTGCTGGAGCTAACAGAGGATGAGAACCTTCCTTGCTGTCTGACAGCCAGAGAAGCGTCACTTAATGGTTTTATAAAAGTACATGGGTACTTTTATAATGTGCAATTTAGATAGAATACTAATCACATATAAAGCACTTAAGCAAGCTAAAGTGCTCTATAGGTGTGGATCGCGCTTTGTGTGATTAGTAATCCAAATAAGCTTTAAAACAACTTTACAATACTACTACTTGATGGTTTAGACTAGAGAGAACTTTGGCATCCACTCTCGCTTAGAGTGTTTTCGAACTTAAGCAATCTGTATAAATTACTGCAGCTATAGGCATGCCCATAAGATGTTACTCAAGCAATTTAAGCTGTGTAAGTTATTTTGAGTTGAGGCTTGGAGTAAACACACTGATGAGCCACATTATAATCACTGACAGGTGAAGTGATTATATTGTTACAATAGCACCTGTCAAAGGGTGGAATATATGAGGCAGCAAGTTCTCAAATTTCATCTGTTCAAAGCAGGAAAAGTGGGAAAGAGAAAAGATCTTGAGTGACTTTGACAAGGGACAAATAGGATGGTTAGATGACGGGTTAGGGCATCTCCAAAATGGCAAGTCTTGTGGGCTCATTGATGCACATGGAGAGCAAAGGCTAGCCTGTCTAGTCCGATTACACAGAGTAGCTACTGTATCTCAAATTGCTGTAATATCTAATGGTAGCCATGATAGAAAGGTGTCCTAGTGCATCTCAATTTGCTGCAGACCAGTCATAGCCCATGACGACACTTGTCCACTGCTAAAAGCGCCTTCCGTGGGGGAAGTGAGCATCAGAACTGGAGCATTTAAGATGGTTGCCTCATCTGATGAATCACATTTTCATTTAGATCAGGTGGATGTCCAGGTGCACATGCATTGATTACTTCGAAAAATGATTCCAGTAGGATGCACTATTGCAAGAAGGCAGGTCAGCGGAGGCAGTGTTATGCTCTGGGCAATATTCTGCTGGGAAACCTTGGCACCCGACTTTCATGTAGATGTTACTTTGACATGTACCATCTACCTAACGATTGTTGCTTCCCACGTACACCCTTTGTGGCAATGGTGTTATGCATCCTGCTACACTGCAAACAATTGTTCAGGAATGGTTTGAGGAACGTGATAAAGAGTTGAAGGTTTTGCCTTGGCCTCCAAATTCTCCAGATCTCAATCTGATTTAAGCACCTGTGAGATGTGCTGGAACAACAGATCTGATCCATGGAGGCGCCATCTCACAACTTGCAGGATCTGCTGCTAATGTCTTGGTGCCATATACTACAGAACACATTCAGAGGTCTTGCAGAGTCCATGATTCGACGCATCTGAGCTGTTATGGCAGCACAAGGGAGACCTACACGTTATTGGGCAGGTGGTTTTAATGTTGTGGCTGATCAGTCTAGTGCAGCCAAAATATGGCTATCAATATATGGAGCATTACCACTCGTGATAAGTGTAAATGCTGCAGATGGTAGACTTTATACCATAAACCACTGCTGGGCCTTTAAATTATCAGAATAGATAAGACCCTCTAGCCAAGACCAAGAGACTCCTGAATGCTGGAACCTGCTTGTCTGTGTTTTATGCATTATTTAAAAATAAAATAAAAATAAAAAATCTAAACCTAAACAAAGAAAAATTGCCTTTGGATATATCTCTTAACTCATGAAATGAGTAGTATTTGCCTGTTCTTTTTCTCATCCCAGGCTTTCTCTTAATTATTTATAGTTTCCTCCTCACAAACTTCCACAAGCCATTCCAAAAGTACCTAAATAACTTCTCTTACGTGTTTTATTAGCCAATCTGAAAATATACATATTATATAACCAACCCTTATGTGATTTAAAAGAAATAATGTGCGAACAGGATATCAAAATATTTTTGTAAACTAGACCTAATCCAGGATTTATTTTTACATAGCTTGATACTTGAACTGACTGCAATCTTGGCCCTATGAAGACCACTATTTATGAATGAAAGTGACACTATAGTCACCAGAACCACTTCAGCTTATGTAGTGGTTCTGGTGTCTTAACTTGTGCCTGCAGGCTTTTCAGTGTAAACTCAGACAGCCACTAGAGGTACTTTCTATATGTGTGCAGCACCTAGGTTCAACTTCTCACCTCTCTGCATGTAGACTCTGAATCCCCCTATAGAGATGCACTGATTCAATGAGGAGATGCTGAATGGTGCAGCGCAGCAATTTGCCATGCAATTGCCTCTTAATGCTTTTCTATGGGAAAATGTTGGATTGGCTGAGGTCGTCAAGTTTAATAATCTCAGCTATTGAGACGGAGCTAGTGGCGTGTGAAAATAAGGTGAATAAAATCACATTTTCCAAGCGACGCGAAAGGGTCCAGGGACCTAAATAGTTTAAATTTCATGACATGAGGTGGGAGTGTCGGCGTGATGACTGAATGAGGGGAGGAGGTTGCAGACGTAGCTGAGCAGGGAGACTGCGAGCTTTTGCAAGCTGGAAGGAATAAAGACGTTGGTGATCTGGATACGGTGCGGTGAAACCGCAATAAAGTAAGAGACTGGGAGGAAGATGGGGGCAGCCATGTTAAGGAGCAGGGAGCAAGCCTGAGGGCACAGATAGTGGTCACAAGAAGACCTGGAGGGAGAGGTATCGGAGTGGGGAGAGCAGGGAGCTGTGCTGTTACAGAATACCAGCCCCCTTTGCTGTAAGGTGGCACTCCCAAACTCTGCCGCAACATAACCATTAATTGTTAGGGCAAAGAGTGCATTATTTGAGCGGATACAACAGAGTGGAACGCAAACATAGCTGCTACAGTGAAAGTGCTGAAGGGCGGGCATTTTTAATCTATTCATAAACAGGGCTATACATAGGACACGAGGTCACACATTTAGGCTTAAAGAAAGGAGATTTCATCTAAGGCAAAGAAAAGTTTTTTTTTACAGTAAGAGCAATAAGGATATGGAATTCTTTGCCTGAAGAGGAGTCTATACAGATGTTTAAATTGCAATTGGATAAATACTTGCAAAAACATAACATACAGGGATATAATTTCTAATTAGTGGGGTAATAGCTGCTTGATCCAAGGAGACATCTGGCTGCTATTTTGGGGTCAAGAAGGAATTTTTTCCTAGTTTGTTGCAAAATTGGAAGCGCTTCAGACTGGGTTTTTTGCCTTCTTTTGGATCAAGAGCAAAAGGAAGACTGAACTTGATGGACGCAAGTCTCTTTTCATCTATGTAACTATGTAACGCGAGAGGAAGGCTCCCTGGCCACTGAGGGGAGAGATGGGGAAAAGAAGAAAAAAATCCCAAATTTCTGCACAGGCTTAAAATTGCACTTATTTTTAATGCTGCACCACAGTTAAGAAAGGTAAAGCAACCTGCCTCCATAATAAGTCCTTCTGCTAGACCAAGATCTTTAACTTCATAAGTAAAAAGAAGATGAAAGGCAATTAAGCTGCAAACCTGAATAAAGGGAAAGAAAAATTGGACGTTAACAAATAAAGATGGAAGAACATAATTTTTTTTAAATTTTTTTTCTCTTCTTCTCTTCTGCGTTCTCCCCCCCCCCCCCCAATACTCCATTCAGTCTGTAATAAGGTTTAAGCCCTTTTTGTTAAGCAATAAAAAAAATAAATGTAAGCAATATAAAAGTGTGCAAACACAGGGGAAGGAATTGTCATTTTCATACGGAAAGACCATATGGCTCCCAAAAAAAAAGATAAAGAAAAGTTACAACAAAAAAAATATGGTCGAAAACCGAATCTAAATTAGCAGACCTTGAAGATCGGTCTAAAAGAAGAAATCTGAGATTAAGGGGTATTCATAGACTCTCCAAAACCAAAATCATCGGCATTTGCAGATAAACCACGAGATACAAGAGAATTCAAGACAACAACCTCTCCAGAAATAGACATAAACATCACTTTCTTCACAGACCTTTCGTTGGCAACGAGGCTAAACCTGAAAATTTTTAGTGAAATTACCCAATGTTTGAGAAACAAAAATTGTGTACAGATGGCTTTACCCGACAAGAATAACATTTAATTGGGACAATCAATCATTTTATCTTTGAAGACCCAGCAAAGCAAAAAAATAGTGGATGAAAATCGGCCTAGTAGTAAAATGATGTGGCAAAATAGAGCTTATGAAGGATCAAGGATGAAAACTATTCCTTTTCCCCTTTTTTTTGTATAAGGAAGCTGGAGGAGGATGGGCGGGAAGGAGGGAGGAGAGAATTTAGTTATCTTTTCTCTTCCTTCTATCTTTTCCCCTCTTTAATATAGGGTACATAAGGAGAGTATACTATAACTAGAAAATAGAATATTTTTCAAAAATCTATCTCTCTATCCATCTACTTCCGGTTTTTCCGCGGCACGAGTTGAAATGGTAACATAAAGAATAAGCACCAACTAAAGCATTATACATAGGGTTATGAAATGTGGAAAGGTTAAATGCACTGCTGCATAGTTTTAATAGTTTTAAAATAAGGCAATAAGAAGCCTGGCACTTGGGGCACAGGAAAAGAAGGGCGAAATCTTTTGTTTCAGCTGTAGGGATATATATATATATATATATATAAACAAAAATAGTAATGCACTCCACCTTCCTTGATGTACTTGCCCGGTGCTTATCAGCAAACAGATACAGCCAAAAGTACAAGATAGCACTCCAGGGACTTCCAAGTTGAATGAATAAAACTTAGCTTTTATTAGCTCAAAATAAAAATCGACGTTTCAGTCTGTATTACAGACTTTCATCAGGATCTGTTTATTCATTCAACTTGGAAGTCCCTGGAGTGCTATCTTGTACTTTTGGCTATATATATATATATAAAATTTTTTTTTTTTTCCTCTATCGCATTATTTGCTGCACAAGCATAGTTTAATATATTGAAAGTAGAGTATAAGCACTACACATAAGGATATGAAACATGGAATTTTCTATTTCACTGATTAGTATTAAGTAATAAAAAAGTTGGTACTTCTAATGTGTTATATAAGGATATGAAACATTATTTTTTAACTCTGTTCAATGTACGGTAATAAGCAGGTATTCTAGAAGATCACAAGAAGAGATAAAAAATAGGTAGCAAGTACCACAAATAAGTATTGAAATATAAAAACGTATATATCACTTTAATATAATGAAATAAGAAAGCTGGAAAATCAGAAATAATGGTAAATGCTCTGATTATGTTTTTTATTTTTTTTGAGCATAACAAATAACCACAAAATAGGCAATATGCACTACGATTAGGGATTTAAAGATGCACATATCTATTCGACAATAATGTAGGATAATTTTTGGAACAAACGGTTATAGGAAGGATTGGAATTTATTTTTGACGTACTATATCTAAATTATCTAAATTTTATTTAGGACATAAGCTCTAGGGTAGAGCTAGTCTCCGCTTCACAGCCTCAGTAGGGTTATACCCAGGAATTAAATAGGGACAATGTATTTCTGATAAGGCTTAAAAGGAGCATGATATTAGTAGTTTATACTGCTATGTTAATATAGAATAAAGGGAATAGATATTCTGTAAGGATTTAAGGGGGTTTTATCCAATTTGTTCCTGTTATTTTTTTCTTATTTTTTTTTTTTCCCTTTCTTTCCCTTGGAGGTTTATACTTCTTGTGAATATGATCTCTCAGTAAAAATAGAAAAATAAGGTAAACTCAACACCTGCACGTGATTGTACTCTGTTTTGGAGTTGTTCAGAGGATTAGCCTAGTGGGATACAAGGGTATCTGTATAGGCATTATCTATAATTGGATTTGGAATGGATGGATGTTTGGAATAAAGAAATTGGTGGCAAGGAAGTGGGAAAAGTTGGGCACTTTGGGGATAGGTATCATAGTCAATGAAGGTTAAATTAGTATCAATCAATACCAAGGGATTAAACTCTCCCCAGAAAAGAGCATATTTCTATGATTTATTGAATAAAGAAGGGATAGATATCTGCTTTGCACAAGAGACGCACTGGGATTGTCAGGGCTCTTCTTTTTGGAGGTATAAAAAATTCCCAATAGTTTATGAAGCAGCTTTAAGGGATGAGAAGAAAAAAGGAGTAGCCATAATAATATTGAAGGAATTACAATTCGAATATATTTTTCACGAGGCAGATAGTAATGGGAGATGCATAATATTGGTTTGTAAAGTAAATAAAAAATTGTATACTCTTGTAAACTACTACGCTCCCAATGATTTCCCCGTGAAATTTCTGAATTCCTTAATGGAAAAAGTAGATTCTCCAAAGGAGTTTTAATAATTGGGGGCGACATGAATTGCACTGCGGATGCCAATCTGGATAAAAAAAAAAGTAATGAAAGGGAATAAGATGGATTATAAAACTAAAGAGTACGCAGAAAAACTAGATGTATGATAAAGAATAATCTCTAAGATTTGTGGAGAACGCAGCATCCACCGGAAAGTGATTACACTTTTTTCTCTAGTTGACATCTATCGTAATCAAGGATAGAAATATTTTATTTTTTTTTTTAAGTTTGATTGTCTGAAATTTTGTACTTCCTACTCTATTGGTAACATAAGTTGGTCTGACCATGCCCCGGTCTACTGTGAACTGAAGAACAACCTGCAAATTTATTGGTAGAGCGGAGTGGAAAATGAATGATTACAATTTATGTTCTGCAGAAGCTAAGCAAAAATTAGTAGATAAAATCCAACAATTTGTAAGTTTTAATGATAATCGGGAGGTATCGTACCCAACTCTATGGAATGCTCTGAAATGCACTATAAAGGGTTATTTAATTAAAAATTATGTAACTGCAGAAAATAAAAGGGAAACCTCTTGCAGATTTATAAATTTTTTTTTAGCTAATTTAGACAAAATAAGTCAAGTCCTAATAAGACTTTTGTAGAACAAATAAAGTCCAAAAAGAAATAAAAACCAGACTGGATGATAGATTAGAGAAAGCAATTTTTAATTGCAAACAAAAATTGTACTACAGTAACAACAGAGCAAATAGAATAATAACTAACAAATTAAAACAAGCTAGAAAGATCTAGGATTCAAAGACTGGTAGTCAACAATAAAATCTTATTGGACCCCTCACAAATAGCTGAGACATTTAGGATTTTTTATAGATCCCTTTATAATATAAACAGTAAAGAAATATCCAAAACATCGTTGAGAAATTTCTAGTTTAAACTTGCCAAGAATCTCAGAAGAGAAGCAAGAGATGTTAAACCAACCCTTTACTATAGGAGAGTTGAAAAAGGGAATATTGGGATTGAAAGCGGGAAAAATGGCTGGGTCCCGATGGATTTACAGCACTGTTCTATAAGATAGCAGACCCTGTGATTTTCCTGCTGCTAGTCAGAATGTTCAATTATTTTGGGGAAAAGAACATACCTCAAGAGATGCTCCAAGCCTCTATTTGTCCAATTCCAAAAGTGGGGAAAGATCCAAGCTTAATAACAAACTACAGGCCCATTTCACTTATAAATATAGATGTGAAATTATTTTAAACATTTTTGTCAGACAGCCTTAAAACAGTAATGTCAGATTTAGTACATCCTGACCAGGCTGGGTTTATTCCACGTAGGTCAGGGGAGGATAATACCTGGAAATTAATAGATCTGATTTCAGAGATCCAACAAAAGCCTATGCCAACAGCCTTCTTGGCACTTGTTGCCAAGAAAACATTTGATAGGGTCAATTGGGCCTTTCTTTTTGAGACATTGGATACTTTTAGGATCAATGGTTTATTTAAGAAGCGCTCTATGGCACTTTACAGTAACCCGAGCGCCAAAGTAACTGGTCCATTTTTAAGTTCTTTTTTCAGTATCCAAAACGGTACACAGCAGAGCTGCCCTTTATCTCCTCTGCTATATGCTTTATCTATTGAACCTTTAGCAGTGATAAGATCAGCAGAGTAGATAAAGGGCATCAAAGTAAATAGACAAAAGTTTAAAGTAACACTCTACGCAGACGACATTCTGCTCACACTGATCACTCCTGGGATTTCTATTCCGGCAGGAATTTCGGTTATTAATGAATTTGCACATTACTCAAATTCTAAGTTGAATCTAAGACCCAAATTGTGAGTAGAAATTTAACATTATTTCAAAAACAATCCTTACAATGTAAATTCCAATTTATTTGGATCAAAGATCGGTTAGACTACCTTGGCATTAAGTTAATGCTAGACTTAGAACAAGTTATTCCAGAAAATTGAGTTTTTATTGCAAGAACGTAATCAGCAAATGATTAAACTGAAGGGAGTAGAGGTCTTGTGGATGGGAAGAAGCAATCTGGTTAAAGCCTATTTGGTCCCTAAGATACTATATCTGTTTAGAATGATTCCACTTCGAGTTCCGGGGTCCATCATAGAAAAGCTTAATAAATTATTCCTTTCCTTTATTTGGGGAAGCAAGAAACCCAGAATTGCACAGAACAACAAAAAAAAAAGCCTTATGAGACTTCCCATTTTTATTAATTGTAGGAATAGGTGTGTCATTTATCTCATTAGGCACTTAAAATGTAAAATCCAGTTGTTGGGTCAAAAGTGAATAGTGCACATAGTTTGAATACTTCCAAGAAGAATATTAGTTCTTCTGTTAGTCATCATTTTGAGGCAAGTAGTAAGTAGAATATTTCCTACTTTTCGTTTCAAATATAGAGGTATTTTGTACCAAAAAATGCAGTTAATATTGAATATATTCTGAACAAGGCAGGACCTTTGTATATTCCAACTAAATACAAGATGTCCTCCTTCGAATCATTAAAATTTAGCTTTCCAGGTCATAGAAACATGCAGATGAGAGAGCTCAATGGGCTAATGCATCATCAGTTGAATCTTTTCAACACTTGGGGGTTGACTCGGTTCTTCATCTAGATAAAACAAGTACAATTAAATTGGGTAATAGTAACATCCCCTGGATGTTGGGCAAAAGTAACATCCCCAGGACGTACTTGGAAACCAGAGCAATTTGAATGTGCCTTTCCTGGTTAAATACTTTATTATTATAGAAACATAGATCACAGTAGATTGTATTATTGCAACATTATCCTTAGGTTTTCTCCTAGTGGGATGTATCCATTTATCATTAAGCAATATTTATAATCTGGGGTGCATTGGTTATTTTAGTATGCCTATGATTATTATTATTGCCATTTATATAGCGCCAACAGATTCCTTAGCCCTTTACAATATGCAAGCATATTTATGTATCTTTATTTGTCCTACCTTTATTTCTTGTGTTTTAACCCTTCTCTTTGCATGTATTTAATGACTCCCATAAAGATTCATTACATTGCCTGTAGGTGGTGGTGTGGCTTTATTTTTTTTATTTTTTTAGTTTCTTTAAATTAAATTTTTTTAAATTTATTTTTTTATGCATTTGAGATTTGAATAATATGTCTTCAAACCTTTTTTTTTTTTTAACATCACATTTACCAGAATATTTAACTCCTTAGTGACCAGACGGCTTTTTATAATTTTCTTACCGTTTGGGTCAAGGGCTGTTTTTACATTTCTGCTGTGTTTGTGTTTAGCTGTAATTTTCCTCTTACTCATTTACTGTAACCACACGTATTATACACCGTTTGTATCGCCATTAAATGTTTTTTCTAAAGATACCATTATTTTCATCATATTATATAATTTACTATAAAAAAGATGAAAAATGTTTAAACACTTTTCTAACTTTGACCCCAAAATCTGTTACGCATCTACAACCGCCAAAAAAACACCCATGCTAAATAGTTTATAAATTTTGTCCTGAGTTTAGAAATATCCAATGTTAACATGTTATTTGCTTTTTTGGAAAGTTATAGGGCAATAAGTACATGTATCACTTTGCTATTTCCAAACCATTAAAAAAAAAAAAACCTGTTTACATTTTTAACGCAAGTTACATTGTAACACTGATATCGGTTAGGAATCCCTGAATAAACCTTCACATGTATATACTTCTTAAAAGGAGACAACCAAAGGTATTAAACTTTGGGTATTTTTTCATGCAACCATTTTACCACCAATCTATGCCAAATTTAAAAAGAATAAAATAATTGGTGATTTTTTTTTTTTACAAACATAGCAATGTAAGAATACATGTACTGAGCACTTTAAGGGTTACTGCCAAAGAACACCCCAATATGTGCTCAGCAACATTTCCTGAGTACAGTGATACCACCCATGTATAGATGTGTTGGGGTCTTTTGGGGCTAAAATACCTTGTTTGGAGGGTGCACATTCAAGTTTTCCAACTTGGGATTTTCACAGCTGGTCATCATGCACCCATGTCCTATTTGGGACATTTTTGAAGCTTGCCAATGTAATTTACCCCCATCAAACCATATTTTTATTTTTTATTTTTTTTAAGTAGACAACCCACGGTATTCAAAATGGGGTATGTCCACTTTTTTTTCTAGTAGCCACTTAGTCACAAACCCTGGCCAAAATTAGCATTTATATTTGTTTTTTGCATTTTTTACACAAACTGCCATTTCACCGATGATCTCAGTATAATAAATTTGAATGCTCTAAAACTCATTTGTGTAGAGTAATGTCTCATGAGAGTACAATAGTACCCCTCAAGTACAGGGTTTATGGTGATTTAGAAAGTTACAGGGTCAAACATAAGATTTGCCAATTTTTGTTTTTGTAAATTGCCGTTTGCCAGATTGGCTATGTTGCCTTTGAGACGGTATGGCAGCCCAGTAATGAAAATAAAACCCCACCATGGCATAACATTTGAAAAAGTAGACAGCCCAGGGTATTCAAAATGGGGTATTTTGTAGTAGCCACTTAGTCACAAACACTGGCCAAATTTAGCGTGTGTGTGTGCGCAAAATGCAAAAAACTAATATGAATGCTAACTTTGGACATACCTTGGGTTGTCTACTTTTGCAAATGGTATGCCATCATGGGGTAATTCTTATTCCTGGGCTACCATAGTTTGGAGAAAGTTATAACACGAACTAGGAGTGCAATGTTCTGAGAACAGGATAAATAGTGAGTTTGTCACAATATTGGTGTCAGAGGTGTAACTCCACCAGAACAAGAGATCCAGGCTGGCTAATGTCGAATCTGTGCATTTTCTTTGCACACTGGCTCATTGATTGGCTGTGAGTGCTCAGCTGACGTTCGCAGCCAATGAATGACTGTTGGGAACGACCTTCAACTTCTGTAGGAGCCAAAATGCATATCATTCAACATCAGAAAATGCTTTGCGAGGGGAAACGGGTAAGAGGGTAAACCATTGCAGTTTAAGTTGGGGTTTTTTTTGTTTTTTTTTTATATTTTCTCAGTTAACAAACTTTGAAATTTAAGCAAATTAATGTTTTTTTATAATCATAGTTTTTTTAAATAAATTATTTTATCATGTATTTCTAATGGTATATAACGAAATTGGTTCTAAAATAACTGTTAGACTAATCAAAGTCGTATTCTAAATATGAACTCTTCATACGGTTGAAAATTGTAAAATTATAACAAGCGGTAAGAATGAGTCTTTACGTTTTAAAATACATGATTTGAAGTCTTACTGACTAGTGATTTAAATTGTAAGTTAAATCAACTTCATGCAAATCAAACCCACCCTGCAGCAAAGTACATCTTAAAATTTTAGAAGAGTGAAAACAAAAGGTGGAACTATGGTTCACTTATTTATTTTGCAAAAGAAAAACCATTCATGAGAAACATGCAAAACAAATTGTATTTTTACACACAAGCTCTCTGTCTTAAATTCCATGACTTTTCTTTTAAATTGACACATTTTAATATTATGCTGACCGTTCTATAGAACTTGTGCTTCAGAGCCAAAAGTAAGTTCCATTGTTGTAACAATGTGCATCGATAGAGGTTACATGGTCAGATTCTTTCACCTTTGTGCATTTCCACTGAATATTACTAGGGTGTACTGCAGCTGTGTAACAGTGTGCTACTTGGTTCACATACTCCACCTCTTCTGTTTGTTTTCCAAAGCTCACTTCTGATGCTCACAGCATTGAGATGCCCTTTTGAAAGTTAATTGGATATTAACATAAGCAATAAACAGTAAGCCAAAGTGAATGGATTCTTTTTAAACTTTCAAACAACTATTTTAATGGAAATGTAAACCCAGCTGTATCAAGGCTACCTTGGCCTACTTGAAATGGCAGCATAAAAGTAGGTGTCATGGCAACAGGGCAGCTTTATGCTATGTCTATGACTAGTAAGGCAGGATGAAAGACGTCCCGCACTATTATTCATTATGTTCATCTAAACAGCATCTAGCGACAACGTAAAGTGGCACTTGACTCTCTTCTAATTTCCAGTGTCTTTACCCTGTTTTCCTTTATGTAAAGAGGTTGGGAGGCGAGGGTTTGAGTGAAATGCTCAATAAGTAGATTTCCCACAAATCTAAATGTATTGAGATACTATGTTCCACAGATTTTTTTCCTTTTGTTATGATCAAATGTATTGCGAATGTAGAAGTAATAAATATAGGACTCGATTGAATAAAGCTTTTATTTATTGTTTATATTATTTGGAGCAGAACTTGTGACTCTATAACACAACGAAGAATACCCTTGCTATTAATCTTAAGAGGGCTTCAGAAATTTGGCTCGGCTACCAAGTAGCTTAATAACCTGCAGCATGTTATTTCTTTTTTGACTTGTACAAATGCACCTTTATGGTTTTTATACATGGTTAACTAAACTATACAAGAAAGTGACTGCCAATGGGAGAAATAAAATCTTATAACCTCTTATCAGACTGCTATGAGAGGAGTCGATGGTATGTTTCTCATACAGATAACAGCAGTACTGAACTATAAGGTTTGGCATCCACTCTATCCAAAGAGTTACTTGCTGCAAAGGGGAGGGACGTTGCGATGGCCTGGCTGATGCGTGCCCTAATCGGTTGTCTGTCACCTGAATGCTATGCGTATTGTCGACAGACGCCTCTTACGTACAGATTTAACATTAGCCGGTCTAAAACTCTCATTCTCATTCCGATGTGCTATAGAACACTGCCTTTGAGTTACAGTGAATTTCTTCGACTCTGCATTTGCAGCTCTTTATAGTAAAACAATACTCTTACAGACTCCAAGCACCCAAACTATTTCAAATCCCTGAAAGGGTCATGGTGCTTGGAGTAACCCTTTAACCTTATAGAAACATAGAATGTGACGGCAGATAAAAACCATTCGGCCCATCTAGTCTGCCCAATTTTCTAAATACTTTCATTAGTCCCTGACCTTATCTTAGGATAGCCTTATGCCTATACCACGCATGCTTAAACTCATTTTCTGTGTTAACCTCTACCACTTAAGCTGGAAGGCTATTCCATGCATCCACTACCCTCTCAGTAAAGTAATACTTCCTGATATTTTAAAACCTTTGCTCTAATTTAAGGCTGAAACCTAAAGACGATTTCACCAAAGAGTGCATATTTAAGAGCATGATGTGTAGTTCTTTGTCAATCAATTTGGCATCAAAAGGTTTCTAAGTGGATCTGATTTGGGTGTTTTGCTTATTTAATGAGCTGGGAGGAAGTGACCTGCTCTCACTTCCTCCCAGCACTCCCTGCAGATAAGAAGTGACTGGGCCCTTAATGGTTCATGTACATCGGGTGGCCCTAAGTGTATTGGCCAACTGATGGACCCCTAAGCTTGCGATTCCCAACCTGTGCGACATTGTACCATTTGTACACAACACATACCACAGGCTGAGAACCGCTGATGTAGATGTCTTTGCAGTGTCAATTCTCTGCTGTTTTGGGAGTTAAATCACTTTTCTCCTGTCTGTGACTCACACAGCTTTCGTAACAACTTATTATTATTATTGCCATTTATGTTGCACCAACATAATGCCTTAGAGAAGATTTCGTCTAAGGCAAAGGAAAGGTTTTTTTTACTGTAAGAACAATCAGGATGTGGAATTCTCTGCCTGAAGAAGTGGTTTTATCAGAGTCCATACAGATGTTCAAACAGCTACTGGATGCATACTTGCAAAACAGAATATTCAAGGATATAATCTTTCAATGTAGGGTAATAACTGCTTGATCCAAGGATAAATCTGACTGCCATTCTGGGGTCAAGAAGGAATTTTTTTCCTAGCTTGTTGCAAAATTGGAAGTGCTTCAAACTGGTTTTTTTTTTGCCTTTTTTTGGATCAACAGCAAAAAACACATGTGAGGAAGGCTGAACTTGATGGACGCAAGTCTCTTTTCAGCTATGTAACTATGTAACAGATTCCGTAGTTCTTTACAATATTATAAGCGGGGGGATTTAACTATAAATAGGACAATTACAAGGAAACTTACAGGAACGATAGGTTGGAGAGGACTCTGCTCAAACGAGTTTGCAGTCTATAGGAGGTGGGGTATAAAACACAATAGGACAGGAAATAGCAGTCAAATAAGGGGTGAGGTGTGAGAGGACCGACTAGAGAGGAAAATTAGTCTGGCGGCAGCATTCATTACAGACTGTAGTGGGGCAAATACGTTTTTTGGGAAGACAATCCATGCAGGAAATTACTAGAGCATGGATAAGCTCCTTAGTAGCATCTTGCGTAAGAAAGAGGCGGGTGCGGGCTATGTTTTTTAAGATGGAATCTACAGGACTTGGTAACATGCCGGATGTGAGGCTCAAAGGTGATACCAGAATCAAAAATGACACCAAGACCGCACGCTTGCAAGGATGGACTGATGTGAATACCACTAACTTGAAGGGAGAGTGAAAGAGGAGGAGGAAAGACCAGGAGCTCAGTTTTAGAGAGATTTGGTTTCAGAAAGCGGGAGGACATCCAGTCAGAGATGGAAGAAAGGCAAGCAGTGGCAGGACGGCAGGGGAGAGGTCTGGGGAGGAGTGGTATATCTGAGTGTTAGTGAATGTTGTGCCCATTCACAAAAAAAGGTAGTAGGGAGGAGTTTGGGCAACTATAGGTCAGTAAGCCTTACTTCAGTAGTGGGGAAAGTAATGGAAACCATGTTAAAGGATAGGATTGTTGAACATCTAAAAACACATGTATTTCAAGATCAGAGACAACATGGGTTTACTTCAGGAAGATCATGCCAAACTAATCTTATTGATTTTTTTGATTGGGTAACTAAAATAATAGATCAGGGTGGTGCAGTAGACATTGCTTAACTAGATTTCAGTAAGGCTTTTGACACTGTTGCACATAGAAGGCTTATCAATAAATTGCAATCTTTTAAGTTTGGATTCCAATATTGTTGAATGGGTAAGGCAGTGGCTGAGTGACAGACAACAGAGGGTTGTAGTCAATGGAGTATATTCAAAGCGTGGGCTTGTCACCAGTGGGGTACCTCTGGGATCTGTACTTGGACCCATTCTCTTTATTATTTTTTATTAGTGATATTGCAGGAGGTCTTGATGGTAAGGTATGTCTTTTTGCTGATGATACGAAGATATGTAACAGGGCTGATGTTCCAGGAGGGATAAGCCAAATGGCAAATGATTTAGGAAAACTAGAAAAATTGTCAGTTGTGGCAACTGACATTTAATGTGGATAAGTGCAAGATAATGCATCTTGGATGTAAAAACCCAAGGGCAGAGGACAGAATATTTGATAGTCCTAACCTCAACATCTGAGAAAAGGGATTTAGGGGTGATTATTTCTGATGACTTAAAGGTAGGCAGACAATGTAATAGAGCAGCAGGAAATGCTAGCAGAATGCTTGCTTGTATAGGGAGAGGTATTAGCAGTAGAAAGAGGGAAGTGTTTATGCTATTGTACAGAACACTGGTGAGATCTCACTTGGAGTATTGTACGCAGTACTGGAGACCAAATCTCCATAAGGATATTGATACCCTAGCGAGATCTAAGGGCTACTAAACTGTTTCATGGGTTGCAGGATAAAACTTACTAGGAAAGGTTAAAGGATCTTAACATGTATAGCTTGGAGGAAAGACGAGACGGGGGAATATGATATAAACATTTAAACACATAAAGGGAATCAACACAGTAAAGGAGGAGACCATATTTAAAAGAAGAAAAACGACCACAACAAGAGGACATAGTCTTAACTAAGAGGGGCAAAGGTTTAAAAATATCAGGAAGTATTACTTTACTGAGAGGGTAGTGGATGCATGGCATAGCCTTCCAGCTGAAGTGGTAGAGGTTAACACAGTAAAGGAGTTTAAGCATGCGTGGGAAAGGCATAAGACTATCCTAACCATAAGATAAGGCAAGGGACTAATAAAAGTATTTAGAAAATTGGGCAGACTAGATGGGCCGAATGGTTCTTATCTGGTGTCACATTCTATGTTTCTATGTGTGTCATCAGCGCACAGGTCGTAGTGGAATCCAAAAGAGGCAATACGTTTGCCAAGTGAGGCAGTATAAAGAGAAAATAGCAGGGGACCAAGGACAGCGCCTTGGGGACTCCAGCCGAGACAGGACGAAGGGTGGAGGTATCATTAGAAAAGGAGACACTGAATGAGTGTTGGGAGAGAAAAGAGGAAAACCATGAGAGGACAGAGTCACAGAGAACGAGTGCTTGAAGAGTTTGAAGGAGAGCATGATCAATGGTGTGAAAGGTAGCACGAAGGTTAAGAAGAATTAGTATGGACTAGTGACCTTTAGATTTAGCTGCGATTAGGTAGTTAGTAACTTTTATAAGAGTAATCTCAGTAGAGTGGAGGAGGCGGAATGCAGACTGAAGAGGGTTAAGAAGAGAGTTGGAATTGAGGAAGTGAGACATACAGGTGAAGACAAGTCTTTCCAGAAGCTTTGAGGAAAAAGGGACCAGGGATATGGGACGATAGTTAGAGGGGCCTATAAAAATTTTTTTTTTTTCAGGATGGGTACTACAGTGGCATGTTTAAAGTCAGCAGGGGCAATGCCAGAGGAGAGTGAGCAGTTGAAGATGTGTGATAAGGAAGGCAAAAGAGAGGGGGAGAGAGATCTGATAAGGTGAGATGGGACTGGATCAAGCAGTCAAGTGGTGGGGCGAGAGGAAAGGAGAAGAGCAGCCACCTCTTGTTCAGAAGCCGGGGAGAAAGTCTGATGGGTAGGAAAGGCATGATCTACGTGTGGTTGAGAAAGAGGCAGGGTGGGGAGAATTCTTTCCTTAGCTGTTCAATCTTGTCGGTAAAGTAGCATGCAAAGCCATCGACTGTTACTTTGAGGGCTGGCCACAGCAGGGCAAAGAAGAGTGTTAAAGGTGTCAAAGAGACGCCTGGGATTGCGAGAGCATGAACTAATGAGAGAGGAAAAGTATGACTGTTTGGCAAGGCTGCGCTGTATGAACATAATATGAATCTATAATGGAGAAAGTCTGACTGGGTGCGAGACTTCCTCCCAGAGAATTCAGCACAACAGGAGCATCTTATTTACTTTTTAAGCCCTTATCTCCTGGTCTGTTAACTGAACTTTAATCACATAAAATCAATGGCAAGCAGTTCCAAAGCAGGAGATGCATTTAAATAAACCCCTTAAGGACCAAACTGCTGGAATAAAAGGGAATCATGACATGTCACACATGTCATGTGTCCTTAAGGGGTTAAAACATACTGCAATATGGGAAGTTTCTAAGTTAAACCGCCTATTTAGGGAGGCTATACGAGTCAGGACAGGTGTGTATGCAGGGCTGTATAAAGGGAATTAACTCGTAAATGGCAGTGTGACTGCAGGATCATGTACTCAAAAACCACTTTAATAAGCTAAAGTTGTTTGGTGCTTAGGTGCTTAGCCTCCACGATCATATCTATTTTCAGGTATATGAAATCAACCTTTCAGACAACAAATAGGAAGAACCTGGCAGTTTCTATGCATTATGCCAGTTTCATTTAAGAATATTTGCATTTTGGCATTGTTCCTTATGGTTTTTAGAACAGGCTAGAGTACTGTATTCTTTTCATCTGATTAGGTCAAGTGTTCAGAATGGGAATGGGTGGTAAAAGGAGAGAAATTGGCACATGTAGCCTAGGCATTGTAAATTTGATATGTTATTTCAGAGATTAACTTTAGAAGAATTTTCATACACAGAATACGGAAGTATATAAACACTTCTCACAATCTTGATCTTTACAAGGTCACCAGAAGAGAGCAGCTAATCCCTTTTTGTAAAGTAATTTGAGAGGAGGGAATTTAAAATGCAAAATATCACCTGCAGAGAAAACCAGAGCTGTAAAGAATTATAAGTTTTGAGCACTCCTCCTACAGTGAATGTAAAGAGTTTAAGTCGGGTAAAAAGCCAATGTATGTTTAATAGGAGAGACCTGATACTTCAGTCTCTGATTCACAGTCTTCAACCAGTTGGCTTCTTCTTCTCACAAAAAGGGTGTGTGTATTTTATCTATTTATACATGTATATACATACCCATGCAAAATTAAGTAGAAGTAGAATACTTTTTTGCATTGGATATAGGAGCATTTTGTAATGGCAAGTTTTTAGGTAGAATCTCACTAGATCACATCTATTTAAAGCATTTAACCCAAGTGTTCAACTCTTTCGAGATGTACATGTATGTAAAATCTAGGAGCTAGCTATGGGAACAATCAGTGAAGATTTATTGAACATAGCACAACAGAAAGAAACTACAGGGAATTTGTGTAGCCAGATTTACTGCCTCTATTTGATTATTTTCTTCTTAAATTTCACCATGTTGGTGCTGTATTGAAATCTCAAAGATGTATTATTTTATTTTTTTGCCTCTGGTGTGAAGTGGGGCACGTATGATATATTATGACAGAGAAGTTGAAATATTTAAAATCTGTAAAATAATGCTAGTTTGTTTTTAGAAGGGATTTCAAGGGACGGTTGTTGAACCCAAGATTTGATTTTGTTAACGTGAACTAGTACTAGCCGCCCTGGCTTGTAGCTTAGTGTGTTGCACTTTTTTTTTTTGTTGTTTTCTTATATACACAGATTGTGGAAGATGTATTCTCACAACTTAATAATTAAAGGGACAGTATATGCACCCAGATCACTTCATCTTATTAAGTGGTCACTGTCCGTTTCATTATCAATGAAATGTAAAACATGTTAGACAGACGCTAGAGGTTCTTCCTGCAGTTTCATAGCCTTTGACTCTGTGAGACGATGCTGGACGTCGTCATGCCTTGCATGAGGACATCCAACATCATGCAAAATACCATAGGATCAATGATTTCCTATGGGGAAGGCTTATTGAGCATGCGGCACTTGCTGCTCATGTTCATTAGGTGCCACACCAACAGTTGATCATGGAGGAGAAGTGTGCCCCAGTGCTGAGGGACATTGGCACTGGAGGGACACTATAATGTTTGGAATACGTCTATATATTTTTTTTATTTTATATATAATTTTTATTCCTATTACTAAAGTGTTCCTTTAACTTGATGCTGTTAAGAAGTGTCCAGCCATGAACAAAACCAGCGCCATTGCTGAGCTTCATCAGCTTCATGCTTCTGGGTTATTAGTTTTATATCTGTATCCATGCCAATTCACTAGTGTATGTATGTGTATTTATAGTCGAAGTGTGCGTGAATATTTGTATTGGCCTATGTGAGTGTATATATAATCAACATATTTCATTTTTTATTTTATTTTTTTTACAGACCAATCTACCCATTTTTAAACTAAAAGAGTCTTGTGTCAGAAGAAGATACAGTGACTTTGAGTGGCTAAGAAGCGAGCTTGAACGGGAAAGCAAGGTATGTAAAACCTCCACAAGAGAAATATTTGTACTTCCTGGCCATTACTGATTATTGGGAACGATCTGTATTGCTTTATTTTGCCTTGAGCTACCAAATCCTTGCACAAATAGTTATACTTCATATTGAATTTGAGTACATATCAAAACAGAGTGTAGACCTTGTATGGAAAGCTAGAATCATCAATGGTATCAAATTTAAAAAAGAAAGTTACATTTAACAAAACAGGTCAACCTCAGTACGGACTACTCGCTGCCCTTTAGCAAGTGGTCCACTGAGCTGTTGCACATTATTCTTACTTCTCCGATTAAAATGCCTGAACTCACCCGGACACACATGCTGTTGCCGCACACATGCATTGGCACATATACTGGTATTGCACACATGCATATTTACTTGTCACTGATGGACAAGTGCAAATATTGATCTCTGTTAATTTAAAAAAGTTGTATTGTAATTCAAATATTTTTTATTTATTTTTATCTCTTGTGTTTTGAAACTCACTGCTTAGTTGTTGCGGTTTTTACAACTGCGAAGTTGAAATCCTGAGTTGTTATATGTGAATTACTAAAGCTGGTTAATGCCAATTATGGAAGAACTCTGAAAGGAGCATGTAAGCTAGATTCACAGTTCACCCAGTCCTCTTAATAAATACAAAATTGCTAGTTTTATTTGTCATAACATTTGAATTTCTGTACAACAAAGGTAGCGGCAATAGTTTCTTTTTAATCACTCCTGTTTTGTTTGTTCCTTATAGGTTGTGGTCCCCCCTTTACCTGGGAAAGCTATTTTCCGTCAGCTTCCTTTCAGAGGAGATGAAGGAATCTTTGATGACTCGTTCATTGAGGAAAGGAAGCAAGGACTTGAACAATTTATAAACAAGTGAGTGTGGATGATTTGTGTTGTCTCAGGTGTCCGTAAATTATGCTGTGACAATCTAGTATAAACTGCTTTTGTCAATTACCTTTTTACAGTCTTGAAAGAAAGTGGTATTCCGCTCCCTCCATGCACTGAATCAGTTAAACAAGCCCTTCTTATTGTTGACCTTCTATTTTTTCACATGGTTAATGTATGCAGATTGCTGCTGAAATTGATCGTACTGAATGAAATGGATGGTATAACAGATTCTGCCTGGTTTCAACATATGCCTTGTCTCAGACAAGGCAACTTACAACACAAGCGTAATCATTGCAGTTTGTGCGATCTGCTTGCTTGTACAAATATTTAATAGTCAACTTATTTCTTTACAGAAGATTCTGAATAGGTCTTTGTTGCACCTGAAATGTCTTGATATATTCATGTGTTTTGGCTTCATTTTATACATGTGTAAAAAGAAAAAATGAACAGTTTGTCAAGTAACCCCTTCAAAATTTGCTTTTTTTAAAATTCCTGAATAGAACTTAAGTTATTGTGATTAAAATGAGTTAATATCAGAATGGTCTGATGTGGCCCACCAAGCTCTCTTCATTGATTGTCTACCATTGTTTCCCATTTAGTGTTAGTTTTTGCACCATTTGAGAGATGTTTATGGAAGAATGAGTGATGTGATATTACATCCCCACTTACAGCCTTTCCACCTGAATTAGCATCAGGGCTGGACTGGGAATGAAAACCAGCCCTGGAAATAATTGCATACCAGCCCAACACCATACAATTTAATACGCTGTCCCTCTCTCCCGTCCTCCCTCCCCACAATTTAATACACTGCCCTCCCTATACAACACCCTGCCCCCCCTCCGCCCTATTCAATACACTGACCTCTCTCCCCACAATTTAAATATAATACACTGCCCCCTCCTCCCAATTTAATAAACTGTCCTCCCCCAATTCAATACACTGTCCTTCCTCCTCCCTTTTGAATACACTGCCCTTCCTCCTCCCTATTCGAATACACTGCCCTTCCTCCTCCCTATTCGAATACACTGCTCCCCCTCACAACCTCCCCACAATTAATTATACTGGACTATAGCTCATCTTCCCTTACCTCAAGATGAGCTGTCCACAAGTTCCAGCCCGGACCGCACAATCTCTTCTCTGCTCAAGCAGGAGGGAAGAAGTGAGTGAGTGGCTGGCCTGGTCTGCAGATAGCCAGCCACTCTGCTTACTAAAGCGCCGCAGCCGATGGGTATGACATCATACACTGTTCATATCCGGTGGCCGGCGTGGACAAATACCTTATGCTCTTGTGGCCGTGGCTGGTCACAAAAGCAAACGACTGGCCCCAGCCCGCGGGAGCGCAGGCTGATCGCAGCACACAGCGGTTCCCTGGGCAGGCGGCTTACCGGGAAATCTCCCAGTATCCCGGTAAGCCAGAACGGCCCTGGCTAGCACTGCAGTCTGAAATGCAAAATTCATCTGTCTCTAAGGACAATAGCTTGAGAGAGGTAGTTTTTTATGGATAGCCTTCTGACATGTGCTGCTACATTGGTAATAATGAGAGTTAATAAATGGGGGATAAAGGGGAGCAGGAGCTGAAATTAAAAATTATCCTACTAGGGGTAGCCAGCCTTCCGCACTCCATGTGTTGTGCGCTTCATCTCCCATAATGCTCCGCAGCCTAATGCTGGCAAAGCATCAGGGGAAATGTAGTCCTTAACATCCGGATGGCCAAAGGTTGCCTATGCTTGGTGTAGGGCATAGTGCAGTGAATTGGTTATGTCTTTTTAAGGAATGTCTGTCTGCACTGGAATTGTGAAAATAAGAGCATGTATAAACCTGACTAGCTGAAACATTGATTTCTATCTTTACAAAAAGTTTGTTCTGGACAATTTGGATGTGAAGTATGACATTGAAGTATCTGTGTTTTAAATGAATCACTGTAAAATAATTTTAAATAAATCTGTCTACCCGATTACATTCAAATTTTGTGTGCACGTTTTTATCCGATGTTTGCTTTTAAAAAATAAAATACAAAATTCAAATATGGTTAGCCCTACGATTTCTAACACTTATGTATTTTATTCACAGAGTTGCTGGGCACCCATTGGCGCAGAATGAACGATGCCTGCACATGTTTTTACAAGATGAGATAATAGATAAAAGCTACACGCCGTCCAAAATAAGACATGCTTAGAGCAAAGAATAAAGTGAATAACAATGACTGTAAAACATTTGTTTTTTTACATTTGAACATATCCTCAGCATATTACAATCTGCTGTAATAAATGTAACCTACTAACCTCCATTTTATTACTTTTATGTTTTTCATTTTATTCCACCATTCATTTTGATTATCTTCATAAAGCCAAAACCATGGCGCTTTGTGGCTACAGACCTGGGCTGGATGTGATGGGTTGATTTTTTTTTTTTTCTTCTTCATTTGAGACCAAGGGTTTCTCGCTGCTGATGTGTCATATGTTTTCCTGATGCTCTTTACCAAATGCGAGCCTGTCCATACAATATTGTAAGCACTGTTATGAAGTCATGTGACTCCTCACTGGGTTACAAATTGAAGACCATGGCTGACAGTAGCTTGTTTATTCCAAAATGCTTTTGTGGAGTGTCAGTGTTAATAATGAGTTAAAAACTACATTTTTGACGGAGTTATAATCATTAGCTCTTATGGGCTTCCAGGAAAGGATAGATGTGTTGGGATCTTACGTTTTATAACCCCAAACTCTCATAGTAAGTGGCTGAGTGGGTTTATAGTGTATAACCCTTTTGGCATGCCTGTACATCATAAATTCGCCTGTAATAATCTAGCAACAGTTTTTGTGTAGCTGCAACGCATTTCCACTGTTGGTTTCCCCTTTAGCTGATTTTTTTTTTTATTGTTGACATCCAAATGTAATATGTTTGGCCTCCTGCTCTTAATGTAATAATTTACTAATCTCTACATGTTACTTTTTGAGCTGAGGCTGGAGAGATTGGTATCGTGTATCATGAGCCAAAGTCATCTCAAGATGTTTGACTTCTAAATATCTTAATTTTAATAAATGGCTTACTAAAATCTACCCTTTTTCTATCTCACCCTGTGAAGGGATCAATGCATTTTAAGGGTTAGTTGCCTTTATGTATTTGGAACTGATTAATTCTCACAGAGGAAGCAGGAATCTCCTTATTTTCACAATATATGTAAACCAGATCTGCTGCACTTCATACAAATCCTCTTAAGAGAAAACAGTTTGTTTGCCTATTAGCGTGAATCTGTTACTAAAAAAAATATTTTGCTGCATATTGTCATTCTATGTGCTTTGTTTGTTTGTAATTTTTTTTTTGCACATTATGTCCACTGGTAAATTCTCTTTGTAGCTTGCATAAATACTTTATACTAAGCATTATGAAGAAATTACTTTATATAAAACACATTTATATGATTTGTCTAAAATTTAACATTTTTGAAATAATATTGTGAATAAAAAAAAAATTCAAAAAACAAATATTTTGGGTTTTAAATGCAAGGCGCATGTTTGTTACATGTTTGTTTTAGTATGGATAAGTTACTATGTATACTAGCATACTTTGCTTTATGAAACCGTGTACAGAATAAACAGTTTCAAATCTTCCTCATGAATATCCCACTCGTGGCCTTCAGGGCGGGAAAAGCCTGTTCCTTACTCCCGGGGACTGATCCAGCGCCTTTCCTCCACAACCTAGACATCAACCTCCTTGTCAGACTTTGCCTTACCCCAACAGAGCCATCCTACGCTCACCACCTTGTCCAGAGATTTGGTATGAGGCAGACAAGCCCTCTGATCGACATACCTCAAAGAAGAGATCTGCAGGAAAATCAGCTTTACAAAGCATTCTCTCTACTGAACTGCTAAATCACAGTATAAGAAACAAACTGTCACCCCGTTAACTCAGCCCACCAGTATATCTCTGCCCAAATAACAGAGGCAAGAGCTCTCAGATGCCCAATGGGCTCCTTCAAATATTACTCCGGTTACCCAGCCAGGCGCAATCCTTTCTTATAATTTCATCATGTAAATAGTTACCTTTTTTGTTTGTTAGATCATGTATGCGCATAGCTACCTGGGTGCCATTCTAGCCTTAAGTCTCGCAGACACTTACCTTGCACACAAAGGCATGCTCAGTTAAATGCCAAACACTTGGTGCCCTTGTTCAACCTGGCGGTATCTATAGGTCCAAATAGTATGGGGCGAATGCTCCCAGAGCTACTACCCCGATTACCCAGCTAGAGACAACCTTTTCTTATATTTTCCTTCTGTAAATAGTTACCTTTTTGGCTTATTATATAGTGTGTATGCACATAGCTATCTGAGTACCTAACTAGACTCAGTGTCTCGCAGACACATATTCTAAACCCAAATTCTAGCTCAGTACCGGGCTTCCTATCAAACTCGTAGGTCCCTTGTTCAACCTGGTGGTATCCAGGTGTCAAAATAACAGGAGCAAATGCTCCCAGCTGCCCGATAGGCTCCTTGACGCACTCTTTTCGTGTAATTTCATCCTGTAAATAGTTACCTTTTTGGCTTACTTTATAATGAGTATGCACATAGGTACCTGGTAGCCATAACAGACGCGAAGTCCAGTAGATACCAATCCTAATCCCAAACGCATGCTAAGTTAGGAACTAATGGCCAACCACATGGGGCCCTTATTCCACCTGGTGGAATCTATTTGCCCAAATAATAAGAGCAAGTGCTCCCAGATGCCCAATGAGCTCCTTAATACACTACCCCGATTAAGCGATCAGGCATGGCCCTTTTTTATACTTTCATATTGTAAAGTTACCTTTTATCTATCATTTTATGTATGCCTATAGCTACCGGTGTTCATGGATAGGCCCAATTTCTTGTATATCTGTCTTATTGCCCTGGAGGCACGCTTGAATTAGAGCAAAATACAGAGCGCCCGGGGCCCTCTGCCTCGGACTATCATCTTCCGGCCTGTGGGCCCGCTTCACAATAATGGCAGTCCTACCATGCTTCACCATCAAAAATTATCCTCTGCAGCACTGTCCTAACCGACACAGCCCCACAATTCTCAACACAGCATATCTGTTGTTTTCCATAGATGGCACTTAGTGTTCCCAAAATATATAAGACTTATACAGGTTGTGCTCTCATCTTTAATATGCTAATTCAAGGAGCAGAAAAGAGTTCTCTTGCAATAGTGCTGATGCACCATGCTCTGCTGTACGAAAGCAAAAATACAATAGGGAATTGTTATGAGGTATACGCGTTGACACATAGTGGACTGGAGTGGTGGTTTGCTATCCCTGACTGGTTACCACATGTTCACCCTACAAGGAGGGCGCTCACCACCCAGTTGCTCTGGCAACGAGTAAGACCAAGCCATCATATTTGTTTCTGTATATACTTTATTTGTTTAATGTTAGAATTTCATTAACTCTTTTTATTCCACAAGGCTGGAGAGACACCAAGCGACTGCGCTCTACTGCCCTCACCTTGTTCACCATATAAATATCCAGGCCTGATATTAGCGACGTATAAGACCGAAATCTTCCGCTTGCTAATCCTATTCAATATGGCCTTAAAGATAGTATTCCTAAACGTTAAGGGACTCCCACCCCCAACAAGTGAAAATGCCAACTAAAAATAATAAAAAATGAGTTATGGTAATTAAAATGTAGTGTTTTTGTTTTCGCAGCACTCTCATTTAGGAGTGCTGACAGAGCAAGGGAGCACTTACAGTGGTCTGCACATGCCATGGTAGCAGACTTTATACTCCCACTGGGACATTGGTAGTAGAGCCAACATTCCAGCTGACTGTTTAATTCACCCTATGGAAACACTGGACCTCAAGACATAAAAAATAGACTTGTCTCAAAGGAAGCCGTGTTTTTTGTTATATTTTGGTAACTGAAGTTTAAAGCTGCATCTCCCTATGTAAAAAAAAAAAAAAAAAAAAAATTAAAGGAACACTGTGCAAAAACTATTTTTTTTTAAGTCACACTAACAAATAACTGTTCCATTATCGAAACAGTCTATTCTCTGAGAGGCATCGTCTGTGAAGTACTGAGAAAATCAGAAGTGGCATTATGGCTGTCTCCGTTTCTGAGTAAGTACGTTAATCAAGATCTAATTTTAAGGAGCCATGAACGCCCCAGGTTCATTGTTTGGCAAGGTCAGAAGTTAGCTTTTCTTGCTTATTTGAATGAGTGCAGTTACTGTTATCCTTTTGCAGATGTTTGCTTTTCGGCATGTGCCTGTCCCTTGAGACGGGAGCCTATGTTAAGTAGAACTTCTCAAGTAATGTTTTTATATGGGTCTTGGATCGCCAGGACTTTGAGTCAGCTGAGCTTTGTGTGATAAAGTAATCTTTTTTTTTTCTGAGTTCTAGTTTCCCAAGGTAAATTTTGCAGGCTGATTAGCCAGGCTAGACAATCTCATTAATGGTTATGTAAAGAAGTTAAGGTACTGGTGCCTGGCTGATTATGAATTTGTTAATTCTAAAATCTGTTTATTGAAAACTCAATATTAGGTGAAATTCTCACTGTTATATACAGAACATATGCATGACCCCAGTCAAGTCCCAGAGGGCAAACCTTTGCTTATCAACAATTATGCATAGAAATGTGTTCGTTTCCATGATTCCTGTAATATAGAGATCATGATGTTAGGAAGCTTCTAAGTGCATCTACCTGTCCTCTCCTGATCTCTCCCTGTCTCTCTTGATTAGTATCTCTGACTGCCTCTCTGCTATTTCTAACTGGATGGCTGCCCACTTCCTTAAACTCAACTTGACCAAAATTGAAATTCTAGTCTTTCCTCCCTCAAGTGTTGCTACTCCTGTGTCTGTCTCCCTCCAAGTCAACAGTGCTACCATCAGCTCCACCACACAGGCTCGCTGCCTAGGTGTTCTCTTTGACTCCGACCTCTCCTTCACACCTCATGTTCAGTCTATTGCCAAATCCTGTCGTTTCCATCTCAAAAACATTGCACGCATCCAACCCTACTTAATGCCAGATGCGACTAAGGTGCTGGTCCATTCCATTGTCCTTTCTCGCCTTGACTACTGTAATCTGCTTCTCAGTGGTCTTACGTGCTCCCAAATTGCGCCGTTACAGTCCATAATGAATGCGTCAGCAAGGCTCATCTTCCTGTGCGCCCGCACCTCCCACGAGTCACCTTTCTGTCAGTCCCTACATTGGTTTCCTATAAGGTATAGGGCTCAATTTAAAATTCTGGTTCTTGCTTTTTTTTTTTTTTAATCTCTACATAATGCTGCTCCCATCTATATATCCTCACTAATACACAAGTATGTCCCATCTAGGCCCTTACGCTCTGCTGAAGACTTGCGTCTATCTTCTGTCCATATTCCCACCTCTGATGCTCGCCTTCAAGACTTCTCCAGGGCTGCACCATTCATGTGGAACTCACTTCCCTCCTCCGTTAGATGCTCACCCAGTCTCCACTACTTCAAATAATCATTAAAAACCCACTTCTTCAGGGGGGCGGAGCCTAGCTGCTAAGCAGAGTGGACGTGCCAAAACTCAGCTCCTGCAATTTCTGCCTGATTTTGGGCAAAATACCCCATAAACCTGGCACAGACCCACTCTAAAGAAGCATAATTGAACCGGGATTCTCGGGGTGCACCTCTGGACACCCTAATCGACGACCTACCCCCCCGAGACCCCAAGTTGCGGTGACCGAGGCCTACAGAATGGCTGGCAAGGGGGAGACGGCCGCTCTCCTTTCCTCCTACCTGCTCCACGACCACCTCGACGCTCAATCATCCTACCCCCCCCCTCCGGGACCGGTGGGGGTCATCCCGGTCCTCGCCGCGAACCCAGACCGAGCCTCTACACAGCGTGAGGGCATCGGGTCCGGCGACACATGGCCCATCAAACATGGCGGCGGAATATTTGCGGCAACTGCAAACTCAGCCTGCAGCTACTGAGCAGGGTCCCAACTATGGCACAGACCTTGGGCAGCGTCTGGATGCCCTGTTCCATAACTTCTGGGAGAAGCTCCAGCAACGCGCACAGCGCGACGAGGCAAAACGCAGGGAGAACTATGGGCAGCCGGGCGAGAGGGGAACTCCCTTGGGCGCAGCACCGGACCAAAAGTTGACACTCACCTACCCCAGCCCACCCGGGCGGAAGGCCAAGAGGGCTACAACCCACAAGCGTCGGCCACATGGGCGGAAACACAAGCGGCAGCCAACATGCGGACCTCCCGCCACCCTCAAGAGGGGGAGACACTCGGGCAAAATATGCCACCGAGTCTCGGGCCAGAAGACGCAGGCCTACTCACCTGCCTGGGGCAGAAGGGACACCCCCACCCCCGCCGGAGCGGCAGCACCTCGGTACTCCCCTGAACGATCCCACATTCAGCGACGCTCAGGAATCGGATGACAAGCCTGGATGGGGATGCAGTTGCAGTTTGGTGAAGGAGCTTTACTCAGTGGGACTAAACTACTAAACAGATGCATGAGCTTGCTTCTACCTATTGGGACTTTATGAAATGTATTGCCACACTATACACTAGCTACCATCACCACCACTATACAACATATTAGCATCCTACTGTAATGAATGTGCTCCTATCTAGAAAAGCACACATGCTTACTGCTCTTAGAACACTCATTTCTCCTGAGTCATGTTACTATTTTTCTACTAAGCTACTCAGAGATTTATGTTTCTATGCTTTAATACTCGGTGGCTCTATACTCTTACGCCTTACTCCACGGCAATAGACATATACCACCCTGCCATGTTTAACCTTTAACCGTTTAATCTTGTAACCTACCTTCCATATGCAACAACTTAGAACAACCCCTAGATAAGCAATGGAATTCTATTTAAAACTTTGCAGTTTACACTCACGTCTCACTATTGTCAAGCTCTACCAATCATATATATGAAAATGTGCCTGTTATTCTATTGTCCCGCATGTTAAGCGGAGTGAATGCTTGGGGACTGCTCTCGGGGCACCTCATGCCTGCCTGTAACCCTTTATGTGCACTACAAAAATAAAGAATTAATAAAAAAAAAAAAAAAAAACCCACTTCTTCATAAAAGCGTATCAATTAAACTGCTAATAGCTCCCGACTGATTCCTCTCTTGCAACTGTCATTGGTTTAATACTATCCTTACCTTTTGTGTCATTTTACCCCACTCCCTCTAGCATGTAAGCCCATTGAGCAGGGCCCTCAACCCCTCTATTCCTGTGTGTCCAACAAGCTGAGGGCACAGGGCGCTACTGCACCATAGGCAACACTCACGCCGAAACATTCAAGATGGCGGGTGCGGTGTGCTCTCTCAATCCCTGCAGAAGATGTCCTGCAGCTCTGTGCCAACTGAACTGGCTGGGACCCATGGCACCGAGTGAAACATCTAGCAGCGTACCTGAGAATTTCGAGGTGCAAGGCTGAGCGGAAGGCGGGAAACCCTTAATTGTCTGGACCCACATGAAAGTGGACTCTGTGAGAAACCACAAGCCTCGACTGCTATCATTGAAAAGCATGGGACACTCTCTCTCTTTCCTAGTGCTGGTGTCACTACCCACTGAGCTACTGCTTTATTTCTCTTTATCTACATGCAGGGCATACACTTGATGCTTAAATGGGGGCCTCCTGGGGGTTTCACTCTTTGACTAAGCTACCTGACATGTTATAAAATTACATAATCAGCATTCATTCTCAGTGCATAAGTTCTGTTAACCAATTTGTAGGCATGTGCATAGGAAAAAAGTTTGGTTCAGTTCGGTTAGGCATTCCGAAATTCGTGACTTTCGCAATTCGGCACTTCAACACTTCGGAACTTTGGCACTTCGGAACTTCGGCAACTTCGACACATCGGAACTTCGTAATTTAGGAATTTCTGTTAAAAAATAAATAAAAATAGGGTCCCCCCCTCCCGAGGACCTACCCGCGTGAGTGGGGGCTTTTAAACTAAAGGGGGGACTTACTGGCCCCCACCCTTGAGCGGCGGGTGGGGGCCCTACAGTAAAATAAGGGGGGGACCTAATGTCCTCCCCCCTGGCCCCCACCCCTGAGCGGCGGGTGGGGGCCCTAAATTATAATAAGGGGGGGCCTAATGTCCTCCCCCCTGGCCCCCACCCCTGAGCGGCGGGTGGGGGTCCTAAATACTAATTAGGGGGGGGCCTAACGTCCTCCCCCCTGGCACCCACCCCTGAGCGTTGGGTGGGGGCCCTAAATACTAATAAGGGGGGAACCTAATGTCCTCCCCCCTGGCGCCCACCCCTGAGTGGTGGGTGGGGGCTCTAAATACCAATGGGGGGGACCTATTCTCCTCCCTCCCGGCCCCCACCCCTGAGTGGCGGGTGGGGGCCCTAAAAAATTTTTTATCCATCCCCCCAGGTGACTAGGGGTCCCCAAACCCATATTCACCCCCTCCCCCCCATAAAAATGAACCCCCTATCTACCCCCCTCACCCTAATAAAAATGAGGGGGGACCTTTAACTAAGTACCTGTAAATAAAATAAAACTTACCATTCGATGTTTTCTTTCTTCTAAAATCTTATTTTTTCAGCCCCAAAAAAGGCCAAATAAAAATCCATAATAACCGACGCAATAATAAAAAAAAAAAAAACTGAGCGCAAAAAATAATAATCCATCTTCACCCATGGAAGGCTCCGCGCAGACTGAGCTCTGCAGGGTGGGGGAAGGCTTATAGAGTCTTGCCCCGCCCTGCAATTAGACTCAGAGCACTCTGATTGGTGGGTTTAAGCCATGCAATCAGAGTGCTCTGACAGGTAAATGAAGAGACTGACAGGTAAGTCTCTACATTTACCTGTCACAGCACTCTGATTGGTTGGTTTGAAATCCACCAATCAGAGTGCTCTGTGTCATTTTACACAGCGTGGGAAAGTTCTTTGGAATTTTCCCATGCTGTGTAATTTAACTCATAACTCTCTGATTGGTGGATTAAGTATACCCTATTGGTATTTAGGGCCCCCACTCGCTTTTTTTTTTTTTTTTAACAGTGAGCAGCCACGCGGTATAGCGAGTAGGGGCATAATTTATTAATACTAAGTAAACCAATTTAGGTCTTTCAACCGTGGGAATTAGGGAGTTATCTACTTATTCATTCCTGTCATTACATTGACAGGCTAAGTAACTTGCATTTTATATGAATGTATGTTACTTGATTGTTGTAAGTGTTGCAATGCTTACAGCTGAATCCTGGCTATGTTTGTATTCTTTTTATTTAAAATGGCATACAATGTAACATTCTTCTTCTTTCACTGGGTAAGTATATAATATTAGTACTTAGGCAATACTGTGCTTCGGCACTTTGACACTTCGGCAACTTCGTAAATTCGGTAATTTCGGAACTTCGGGACCTCGGCAATTCGGACATTCGGAAGTACCCATACTCATATTCGGACCGAAACGAATTGCACATGTCTACCGATTTGTGTCTTGTTCTCATGCCTAGCACTGTGTTCATTTTGTCTTGATTTATTAATGCTGTTTCCCTATAGCTACATTGTCTGCTAAATATGATCCTTAATACTGACTTAAATTTTATGATATGGTACCCTTGTTATTGCTCAGCACAACAATAAGAAAGAATTATAAAAAAAAAACTGAATTAGGCATAAAAATGTTATTACTTCTTAGTAATGTGAGTGTCTTTGTAAGTGGAAATGTTTCCTGATGTGCAATTTCAGCCTGTGTGGCTGTGTTTATGTAAAGTATTAGTGTATGTCATTGTGAGCTCATGACATTCTGTGTGCGGATTGTCAGTGTGGTTGTATGTGTTTCTTGTGTACAGTATAAGTGCATGTGTTTCTCTGCATGCAGAGTCATTGAGCACATATCTATGCCCCTTTGCAGAGTCAGTGAGTGCATTCAATTTCCAATGTCTCTATGCATGTTTGAGTGTGGAAGTGTCTTTGTATGTGCAGTGTCAGAAAATGGATGTGTGTCATTTTGTTCCTTACTTGTTCATAAAACACCCAGCTGCTAAATACATACCATTAATAAGTATACAATTACTCGAATCATTCAACTAACACTTATGAGAACAAATCTCTTTCTTTAGAAAGAGGTGGAAATGGTTTCTTAGTGAGGGAGAGGTAATTTTGTTAACCATTTGAAGAATCAAAAGCATAGTTACAGTTGCAAGAAAAAGTATGTGAACCCTTTGGAATGATATGGATTTCTGCACAAATTGGTCATAAAATATGATCTGATCATCATCTAAGTCACAACAATAGACAATCACAGTCTGCTTAAACTAATAACACACAAAGAATGAAATGTTGCCATGTATTTATTGAACACACCATGTAAACATTCACAGTGCAGGTGGAAAAAGTATGTGAACCCTTGGATTTAATAACTGGTTGAACCTCCTTTGGCAGCAATAACTTCAACCAAACGTTTCCTGTAGTTGCAGATCAGACGTGCACAACGGTCAGGAGTAATTCTTGACCATTCCTCTTTACAGAACTGTTTCAGTTCAGCAATATTCTTGGGATTTCTGGTGTGAATCGCTTTCTTGAGGTCATGCCACAGCATCTCAATCGGTTGAGGTCAGGACTTTGACTGGGCCACTTCAGAAGGCGTATTTTCTTCTGTTGTTGATTTACTTCTATGCCTTCGGTCATTGTCCTGTTGCAACACCAATCTTCTGTTGAGCTTCAGCTGGTAGACAGATGGCCTTAAGTTCTCCTGCAAAATGTCTTGATAAACTTGGGATTTCATTTTTCCTTCGATGATGGCAATCCGTCCAGGCCCTGACGCAGCAAAGCAGCCCCAAACCATGATGCCCCCACCACCATACTTCACAGTTGGGATGAGGTTTTGATGTTGGTGTGCTGTGCCTCTTTTTCACCACACATAGTGTTGTGTGTTTCTTCCAAACAACTCAACTTTGGTTTCATCTGTCCACAGAATATTTTGCCAGTACTGCTGTGGAACATCCAGGTGCTCTTGTGCAAACTGTAAACGTGCAGCAATGTTTTGTTTGGACAGCAGTGGTTTCCTCTGTGGAATCCTCCCATGAAATCCATTCTTGTTTCGAGTTTTACGTATTGTAGATTCGCTAACAGGGATGTTAGCATTTGCCAGTGACTTTTGTAAGTCTTTAGCTGACACTCTAGGATTCTTCTTCACCTCATTGAGCAGTCTACGCTGTGCTCTTGCAGTCATCTTTACAGGACGGCCAGTCCTAGGGAGAGTAGCAGCAGTGCTGAACTTTCTCAATTTATAGACAATTTGTCTTACCGTGGACTGATGAACAGCAAGGCTTTTGGAGATACTTTTATAACCCTTTCCAGCTTTATGCAAGTCAACAATTCTTATTCGTAGGTCTTCTGAGAGCTCTTTTGTGCGAGGCATCATTCACATCAGGCAATGTTTCTTGTGAAAAGCAAACCCAGAACTGGTGTGTGTTTTTTATAGGGCAGCTGTAACCAACACCTCCAATCTCATCTCATTGATTGGACTCCAGTTGGCTGACATCTCACTCCAATTAGCTCTTGGAGATGTCATTAGTCTAGGGGTTCACATACTTTTTCCACCTGCACTGTGAATGTTTACATGGTGTGTTCAATAAAAACATGGCAACATTTCATTCTTTGTGTGTTATTAGTTTAAGCAGACTGTGATTGTCTATTGTTGTGACTTAGATGATGATCAGATCACATTTTATGACCAATTTGTGCAGAAATCCATATCATCCCAAAGGGTTTACATACTTTTTCTTGCAACTGTACATTGTAGCAGAGGCTGAAAAAGTTAATTCAATTCGTCCATCAAGTAAACTACTCCTTGACACCAGAATGTCAGACGGATCTCTCCTTGGATCAAGAAGCTGTTAACTCAAGGTTTTTCAATAATTCATAGAGTTGCTGTTTAAAAATCTGTACAGACTCTGATAAAAAACCTTTGTATGCAGATATTCCCACACCTTTATTCTTACTTACTTTATGCAAAGAACACTTTACTCTACCTTAGACTGAAACCCCTTTCTTCTGTTCTAAATTGGTGAACTCGTGTCTGATGCATAATAATATTTTTGAATAGATTTCCAGACAATGGTCTGTATTGGCCCAGAATATATTTGTAGTATAATGTTATCATATCCCCTCTGAGGCACCATTTTTCTAAACTAAATATATTTAAATGTGTTAATATTCCATCATAACTAAAAATCTTTCCCCTTTATTCATTTTGAAGTCTTTCTGTGTACTTTTTCTTTCAGGTGTTTAAAATTGCTCAGCATATTAAAGGTGTGGTCCAGGGCTGGGCTTGACCTCCATGCGAGCTGGTCGAGTTTTATGTGAGCTCCTCGTACGACCACAATTGAAATGGGATAATTCACTACACACCCCTCTAAAAGTGAATTTTCCTTAAACCCCACTCACCCTGACCAAGCTGCTCCAACGTCGAGGCGCTGACCGTTACAATTTTGGATGTCTCGATGCCTTCAGCAGTGCGACCTGGGATGCAAACTGGATGGGAGAGGCGGCCGATCTCCTGGCCTGGTGCATCCTGAGCCCTAGCAACTACAAGCAGTGTCCTGTTTCCTGCCCATTTGGACTGATGGGGGTGAGACAATCAACATGGCGGAAGCCATGTGCTTACCTGACCGTGGCTATCAGCAGCCTGACGACATGTCAGAGCTGGACCACATCTTTGCTATCTTCTGGAGGAAATTGGAGCTCAAGATGCTACAGGTTGAAATACCAAAGTCGAGTGACCCCTTACCTACACCGGTGCAACCACGCCGCCACCACAGGCCGCTGGTTCACAAGGCAAGAAAGTCCAGAGAATGGCATCATGATGAGTGGCACCTCCCAACAGCATCCAATAAAATGTGTGCAGTTGCTCTGAACGCCTTGTTATACTCTAGCACTGTATGTTTTACTTTTGCTTGTCCTGCATCACAAGCGTGTATGTACCCATCTGCACAACAAAAATAAAGAATACCAAAAAAACTTTTTTTTAATTCAAGGTCTTACCATTGATTTATAAAAAAAAAATGGCAAAATTGTATTTTCATCCAGAGAATTAATGCATTTTATATATGACAATACCATACTGTCTTTAGCAACTGCTGATTGATATTGGACATTTTTGCCTCGTTTATTGTCTATAACAATTCCAACATCTCATGTGTTGTTATCCCTAATTTACTACTATCGAGGGTCTAAATATAAGAAGTTTCTGCATTCTTCACCTAAAGTGATAACTGTCAAATCTTTCTAAATCCTTCTGCAGGAAAGTAATATCCTGTTCACATTGTATCTAATACCTAGTTTTGTGTCATTTGCAAACACTGACACCTAACTTTCAATGCCTATTTCAATATAACTTTAAATAGGTTGTGTAGAAGTAGTACCAGAACAGACCCTTAGGGACACCACTTACCACTCTTGTTCAGCTTGAAATATTATTGACAACTCTGTTCTCTATCGTTAAGCCAATGTTTTTTCCAAGAGCAAGAATCTTCATCTAGACCAATTTCTTTTAATTTGAACACCAGCCTATTATGGGGAACGGTATCAAACAACTTTGCAAATTCCTCTGATCTCTACGTTTGCTTACTTCTTCATAGAATGCAATTATATCAGTTTAACATGATCTAAGATTCATAAACCCTTGATGACTCCTGCTAATGAGCTTATTCCTAACCCTTCAAATATTTCAATGGCCATGAAAGTTAAGCTCACGGGTCTATATTATCTAGGTAGAAACCTTTCTGTTTCCAATCCTCCAACAACCTTCCAGTAAGAAATGAAGATTAAAAACAGAGATTCACTTATTTTCACACTAAGCTCTGTAAGTACTTGAGGGTGAATAACATTTAGCCCTTGAGCTTTTTTATACATGAACTTCCTTTAGTTGCTACAGCAGCTTGCCTTGAGTCATCAAGTCAAAATATTTCTTCTAGGTTTCCTTCTTGATATATACTGAAGAAAAAGTATTATTGTAAATAACAGAATGCTACTATAATTCATTTGCCAACACACCCATTTCTGATTTTAGTGAACCTACACTTCATTTTTGTTTTTCAAATTTATGTACTTAAAGGAACACTATAGGGCCAGGAACACACACATGTATTCTTCTTGACCCTATAGTGCTAAACCCACCATTTAGGTGGCTTCCCCCACCCCACCCCAGCGCCCTTAAAAGGTAATACAACTTACCTTATTTCCAGCACAGGTCCGCCGGCGCTGGCCCCACTCCCAATCCTTGGTGACATAATCAGAATTGCCGATTTTTGGGAAAGCATTGGATTAGCTAAAATCGGCAAGGAAGCGGGATGGGGACGGGGCCAAACACCATTTTGGCCAATCAGCACTTCTTCATAGAGATGCATTGAATCAATGTATCTCTATGAGGAAAATTAAGTGTCCCCATGCAGTGCGTGGAGATGCTGAACGTCAGTGCTGCCTACTGTGCAGCACTGAGCCAGGAAGCACCTCCAGTGGTCATCAGAGGAGTGGCCACTTGGAGATGTTCCTAGGGGCAATGTAAACACTGCCTTTTCTCTAAACTCCATCAGCCCCTATGTTAATACGGCCCTGGAAAAGGGAGACTAGGGGGAATACATGCAGAGAGACACAAGGTGGAAATATGTAGCGAGAGAATGAGGCCCTATGCTTGTACAGGCCACAAACTCAAGTAAGCCTTTTTTACTTCAAGATGGCATCCCACACTAACTCTAGCACTAAAGCAGAATTCCTTGCTCTAGTCCTATAATTAACCCAAGCTTTCCCCGCCCCCCGCTTCCCTTCAGTAGTCGCCAAGTACCATAAGCACTGCACCGGACACCATAAGCACTGTTGACCCTCTTAGCTGCTGCAGCTTGGCTGGGTTCTCGCTATCCCTTCCCACCCTGGGCCGACACCTGGATCCAGCTTCCAGTGGAAAGACCTCTCCTCCAAGAGAGTATAGAAGGTATAACAGTGATTATAGCAGTATAGCTGTTCCCCCAAACATGAGCCAAGGCTTAATGCTGGGAGTAGTCTATTTATTCCAGCCAAATGGCTCACATATATACAAAATCTGAGCACAGTGACACGCCCAAAACACACCCATAAACACACCCACAACATTCCCAAAAAATACAGTGTCACTGTGACTCAGCATAAAATATGAAATATAAAAATACATAAAAACACATATTTCCCAACATAGGAACCCCCACAGTCTATACATCCCTCGGATAGCCTGGATCTGAGCGCCCAAGTTGACAAAATAGCGCACAGATCCATGCAGTGTAGGGGAAACGCCACTGTGTGGAAGTTCTGACCGGCCGCACACATGGTCCTATGCCCAAAACAGTTCAATGCGAAAGAAATATCGAATGCACATTCTAGCTTATATGTAGCGTTTGTTTGTATGGTTCATACGAACAAACCTACAGAATGGCGCTCTCCTGACATGGATGGGGAAGAAGCAGGCGTTCGTCAAAGTTCAACGGTGTTCCGGAGTAAACCTGTCCAATTTTAGTTCCATGCGATCGACGCCCAAACACCGCTGCCTGCATTCTCGCGAACAAGATGGCCGCCAATACAGTTCCCACACGTTTGTGCATACAAACGACGCCCACCCAGCTGCATAATTAGAGCCCACACTGATTGAAGTGTCAGGAGAGGCTAACAAGGGTCAATAAGCTCAGAGGTGGTCTGCAGTTCATGGGTTGGTTCGGTTCCCGAACAGTCCAAGGGAATCCCACGAACCAAGTCTTTTATAAGCCTTTCAGCATGGCCCGTAGACCTGAGGCAGGAGGCTGGCAAGCAGGCTCCTCTAGGAGCCTGTGGCAAGGTCATGTTCTCAACGTAAATATATATATATATATATATATATATATATCATAATAGTGAAGTATGTATTAGGGGAAACTAAAGCTGTCTCTGGATTCTGCAGATATTCATAAACCACTTAGTCTGGCTCTTGTTTTCCAATAATGCACAGTTAACCATTAGGTTTAATTTTGTCTGTCTCATTATATTGAATTTTGTGGCAAACAGCTTAGAGTGACAGAAAGTAAGAATGTTTTGCTGAATGTAGAAAGGGTTACAAAATTTGAAAAGCACCATAATATGCTAAAGGAGGGAGTGTAGAGTAGGAGCAAAGAATAGTTTACTACAAGACTTTTATGGCAGATAATGCAAAGCAAAACTGAAACCTAAAGTCAAGAAGAAAAAGGATAGAGCTGTAAGATTATTTATGGAATAAATACCAGAAAAACACACATACATAGTTACATAGTAACATAGCTGAAAAGAGAATTGCGTCCATCAAGTTCAGCCTTCCTCACATATGTTTTTGTTGTTGATCCAAAAGAAGGCAAAAAACCCAGTCTAAAGCGCTTCCAATTTTGCAGCAAACTAGGAAAAAATTAATTCTTGACCCCAAAATAGCAGTAAGATGTCTCCTTGGATCAAGCAGCTATTACCCCACTAATTAGAAATTATATCACTGTATGTTTTTGCAGGTATATATCCAATTGCTGTTTAAACATCTGTATGATAAAAACGCCTCTTTGGGCAATGATGAATATAAACTTATTGTAGCCCCTGGATTACTGAAAAATGCAGATTTTCCTGGGTAATAAAAAAAATAAAAATAGACTTGTTTCAACGTCCAGATATATTTTTTATTTTACCTTCTGCCAGTACTTTATATTATACCATTTTATACAAACTAGGCTTAAAGTGAAATTGTCACATGTCTAGAATTTACACTAGTGAATGTAGCTGCATCATTTTATTTTAAATTTATATTTAAGATTTAGCATATTGCATAATACTCCTGTTCAGACAAGAAACAACTAGAGCAAACATTAGAGATGAACGGGAGAAATAGAAACCTTGTTTGATTTCCCCTATTCTCTGTAGGCGTTCTCTATGTTGATTGTCGAATGAAAAGTGATGCAGGGATAAAGAACAATGGTAAAAATCAATCCTGTGAAGCTACAGCTCCACTTTAAATTTAAGGATTTATGTTTTTTTTTAATCTCTATTAGTTTTGTGGAAAGACTTTCCTTCAAGCAAGTGTCCACATGGGCTCTTGACAACTCTACATTTTCGTTATTCCTAACTCTTCAAAAGATCAGTCAACACCATAAAGTAACGCGCCTATTGCCACTTTGTTGCATCCATTAGGTCAGACTACACATAAACAAGATATAGTAATGTAAATCATTCTGTTAGTTTTTTCTGATTCTGAGTGTGTGTGTGTGTGCATGCGTGCGTTCGTGCGTTCGTGCGTTCGTTTGTTCATGCGTGCGTGCAGATATATAATAAATAAATAATACATATGGCAAAAGAACTTTGTAATACATTTTCTGTAAATTTATGAAGTTCTGAATAGTACATTATTAACAAAAATCAAATTCAATATATTTTATTCTTTGTAAAGAAATTGAATATGAATACAACTTTAATTCACAAATTAGTTGACACTTTGTACAAGAAAAAATTTACGTATCTAAGATAGTCGAAGTGCTGATTTTTCTTAGTGCTAGAACCTAAAACACACCAAATCGTAGGATGTAAAGTAGCTACTTTGAGCTGTAACTAAATGTCCCATCTTCCTAAATTGTTGTGGGCTGATGTCAGTAAGTGTTTGTTACTCTGTGATCATTTTACAGAACCAGAGATGTTGATTCGTAAAGTCATTGACATAGGACGTAAAATCATTACTAGTTTTGCTGGTTGAATTGTGCTATCTTTTATACTAAACAGGAGGGTTCAAGTTGAAGTTTTTTTCCACTCTCCATGTTTTGGCTTCATTTTCGCAAGTCTGTGGTTATCATACCACAGTCTTCTGTTTAGTGAATAATCTCCATACATTTCTCTCTGTTTTATGACCAAATATTTGCATGCAGTTGCCTTTGGTTTGTGTATTCAGACAATTCATTTTGTTCTCCACTTTGTTTTCCGGTATTTTATCTTTTTAAGGCTCTTCAGACTTCTGATCAAAAGTGAAAATTAAATGTAGTCCAAATTTTCTTTCTTTTTTCACGTAAATAAATGTATATTGTCTCAATTTTTATATATACATTTTAAGGATAAGCATTTGACCCCTTTGATAATTCCAGTAAAACATGATCTTTTTGTTTTTTCTCGTTCTGATAAATCTGAATATAAATGTCTGCTTCATGAGGACTTTTTGATATTTCCACCAGAACATTATCATGGAGACGCCGAACGCTTCCCGTAGAGATGCATTGATTCAATGCATCTCTATGAGGCGATCCTGATTGACGCAGTGCGGAATTTTGCTCTGCATGCACAATAGCCCCCCAATGCTTTCCTACAGGAAAGCATTTGATTGGCTGAGATCATCAAGATCATCAGGCCATAGAGGCGGGACCAGGCAAAGCCAGCCGCGGTGAGACCGGCACAACGTGGGGAAAAAAGGTGAGTAAACTCACCTTCTCGCCGCAGAGCAATGGGGGCCGGTGGCCTAAACAGCCACACCAACACTATAGTGCCAGGAATAGATTTCTGACACTATAGTGATCCTTTATGTGTTTTTATATTTATGTACACTATGTGACATCTTTTAACAGCACTTTTGAAAATAGAAGCAGACAGCGCATATAAATTACACTTCAATTTTGAGATGAAATGTCTTTTGAAACCAAGTTCTTTTGTGCTCTAGAATGTAACTGGATAGCATATTCATCAATATGATGTTTTTTTAACAAGAGATTATTGTCCAGAATCTTGGTCTCTTTTATTTATTTTTTTGCTGACTGGTCTCCCACTGAACAGTCCTTTCCAATGGGCCAATACCCATGGGTTAGATGTCACTGGATTTATACATGTCAGACAGAAGCCGTGTGATGGGAACATTTCCAATAGTTTTTTTGAAAAATACTTCTTCTATGGTAGATGGGCTTATGGAACGTAAAGCTGGCAGAAGCAATAAAAGTTTTCCAAAACGGCAGGGCTGTGTAGGGTATCTGTTAAGTATAAAAAGAAAAGAACACAATAATTTAAATCATACAATATAATATATAAGCAACATCGTATACAGATTATTTCAAATCACATTGTTTTTATTCACATTACAGAGGAATAATTTGAAGCACTTTTACAACTTGAATGTGCCTTGACTACATATACTACTCAGTGTGGACTGCAATGTGTTTTCTTTTTTTCATTCTTCATGTAGCCATGACTGTGCACACATTCATAATATTGTATATACAGTGCATTATGGATTAAAGACCGCAAAGGTAAAATAACGACAGTAAAGTCACAGTCCTTCTACAATAGGACCAAAAGGTAAGAGCCTTTTTTGTTTTATACTGTGAGCACCAAATAATTTGACTACTGAGCCCCTACATTGTGAATCCCATGGATTGTACTTTGATTCTATTGTGGGGACCACAAACTCCTCTATCATGGAGTTGGGTGCTGGTAATTCAAGACCAGTTATTACCTAGGTGCCCCCCAATCTATTGGATGCTCTGTAACAACTGAAAAAAATGTTGTACTGGACTGCTGGAACACATTTTCCCAGAACTAGACTGCATATAATAAGAAAACATAACTTTTACTAGTCATTTAAAATGAGCAATCATAAATTGTAAAAGCAAATAGGAGTAAATATCCAGAAAAGGCAGTTAGAAATTGGAAAGATATTGGGCAATAATATGTTTTATGCTTAAAGTATCAGCTTGTAGCTAACAAAAATCCCAAATGCCCCCAGTTTTGATGTGTGAAAAAAGAGTTACAAGAAAAATCACAATATTAGGGATAAATAGAAAAAGAGCGAATTTAGTAGATAAATAGTGGTCTTGGATCACCAGCACACCAGCATGATCTCTGTGAAATATCTATCTACCTGTCTGTCTATCTATCTATCTATATAAATATTGACCAGAGCACCAAGTATTTATTTTGTTAAAGTTGGAGTGCAGGAGCTTTGGATCTATCTATCTATCTATCTATCTATCTCTCTATCTATATATATATATGTTACATATATAAATACATTTATATTATATATATTAGTAATTGTTAGCTAGAACATATGGAGTGGCACCAAATTCTGTACAATTCTATAATTATATATAAATCTGGATTTATATTATATTATATATATATATATATATATATGTATATATATATATATATATATATATATATATATATATATATATATAATATTGTCCAATGCTTGCACTCACAGTAAAATAATATGTATAGCCCGGTGCTTGTCAGCAAAAATAATAAATATAGAGATATGAAAAGCACTCCAAGGACTTCATATAGAGGGTGAAAAAATAAACTTAGCTTTATTCAGCAACTGCCACGAGTGATCAACGTTTCAGTCCCATGTCAGGACTTTCGTCAGTCCTGACATGGGACTGAAACGTTGATCACTCGTGGCAGTTGCTGAATAAAGCTAAGTTTCTTTTTTCACCGTCTATATGAAGTCCTTGGAGTGCTTTTCATATCTCTATATTTATTATATATATATATATCCTGAGGAAGACCCTGTAGGGTCGAAACTTCGATCTGATGATGTAACTTTTTTTGAATAAATACCTACTGATTATTTATAAAGACCTGAGAGTGCATCTCTTATTGCTACATATATATATATATATATATATATATATGATATATTTGACAAGTCACATCATATCCCAAGGCAGTAATAATGCACAGCTGGGTTGCTGAGTACTGTATTGTGCTTAGTAATGATTTCTTCTTCCCATGGCTACAAGGAAAACCTTTTAAATGCTTTGTTGTTTTTTTTTTGTTTTTTTTAAAGACTTCTTATATTACAACAGTATATTATTAGCCAGTTGTCATAGTCATTACTCTTATTGTGTTGTGACATCAATACTATGTCTAGTCGCGGCTTTCATAGTGACAGTCATAATCACCTGGTATGTATATAGCTGTTTAGAGTGAGCTGAGCCTCGTCTTGTAAAGCTGCTATTGCAGTGGAATTCTGGATAGTCCTCAATTCAGAACCACTATGTGTAGGAACTGGAAGGGAGAATGAATTCACTGTTAGTCATTTAATGTCTTAATGGCTTGTTAAAACATTGGAAACAAAAAATACAATACAGGAAGTTATTAGCATAATACACTTTGTCACTGCCAACACAATTCTGTATTAACTTTCATTTCACTCCACAGCTGTAAAACATTACGCTGTGTAATAATGACACTAAATATAACAGCTAATATATGCTTTTGAGCGGCTGTTTTCATTATTTAAAGGGATGCTCTGAGCAAAAAAAAAAGCTTTAGCTTAATAAAGTGGGGTTTTTTCAGTATAGACCATGCCCCTGCAGTCTTAGTGCTCAATTCTCTGCCATTTAGGAGTTAAGCATAGCAGGGACATAGCAAGATCATGAGGTACCCACGACAAGTCCTTAAAGGAACACTGTAGGGTCAAAAACACAAACATGTATTCCTGACCCTATAGTGCTAAAAACACTATCTAGCCCCCCCCTTTTTTTAATTGCCCCCCTCCTCCCCCCAAATTACTATACTTACCAAAACAACTATATTAAGCTGTATTGCGCTGGTGACTTTAGTGTGCCTCTTATTTGTGAACCCCCCTCCCTTCCTCCAACAACCAATTTTATTCCCCTGACAGATTACAGGTCCTTAGCTGACGATTTAAAAAATAATAATATTAATAATAATAAATGTGTTTTTGGATCCTACTGCTGTATATGAGTAGGTTAGTATGTCAAAGTGTCTATTTGCTAAAAAAAAAAATGATCTGGTCAAGGAAGTTGACTTGGAAAAAAGAGATGAATTAGAGAATATTTCCAGTTTTTCTGTTTTGACAGAGATTTTGCTATTCTCTTGCAAATTACCACAATTCACGTTTTTACAGAAATTCCCTTTAAGTTCACTTTATCACCAATGCATCTTCCAAAGTAGCCATCCCAATTCAGTGTGCCTCCAGGGCAGCCTGTGCATTGAGTCCTGGTGATGAGCTGGTTTCTTGTCTCTTGTGTCACCAGACAACAAGAGAGACAGGGCTGGGTGAGGGTGGTTTGTATACTGTTTATGGTGTTGCTGGCTCTGGTGTTGTGTGTGAGTAGGCTGCTTGTAGTATTGTGTGTTTGTAGGGACACTGCTTGTGTTGTTGCATGTTTGTGGGGGTGTTACTTAGGGTATTGAGAGTTTGTGGGGAGGCTGCGTGTAGTGTTACATGTTTATAAGGATGCTGCTTGTGATGCTGCATGTCTGTGGGGAACACGTATGGGAGAACACTGCTTGTGGAAGAATTCTACAATTCTGGCTCATCTATTTTGGCCTTCATATATTATGCCAAGGTTATAAACAAAAAAAAAAAACTACTGTGTTGGGACGTCTAAGGAAATTGGAATATTATGCAAGATAAAAGAAATCATCTGATATTTTGTCTGTCTGTCTGTCTATCTTCCGAAATGTGAAAAAATGATTTTACTTTTTTTTTTTTTAAATAATTTTAATTAGCTAAGTTAAAGAGAATAAATAAATATGCTACAAATCCCTCTTTAAAATTAAATAGTTTCAATTAGTTTATAATTAATACATATACACAAACTATTGGTTATGTAGTTGACTAATCAACTTGTTGGCTAAAGCACTGGATCCAACTTTAATGATTTTATTGTTGTTAGACTATAACATGTGTTATATACGTACCAGCTTTAAAAGTGACAATGCATTTGAGACAGGCAAATTCTGTAGCGTCGAGCCGTAACTGACGAAACCTGGCCACCACTTCTTGTAAAGCCTGGATTTCTGAGATGATCTTATTCAACTTCTGCGAATCAGTGTTATCATTGTTCATTCCTAAAATCAAAACATACCCATTGCTTGGTTTTAATCTCTCTCAGATCTCCATACTTAACATCTATCAAACTGACAGCGCAAGATAAACTATTTCAGTGTCGATTTTATGTTTGGAAAGTTATTATGAAATACTCTTTTGGATGATAACAAACACAGTAATTTGCATTTCAATAACGATACAAGCAGTTATGAATACAACAAGACAACGCTATTTGCATTTAAATATAGATTTATAAATGACAGGTATAGTGTATTGTTCAGAAGAGATTTATTATTCTTCACATGTTGTTTTTGTTGCGAGTAATGTATTTTAATGTTAATTTTCTAGAACAAAGTCATTAAATTGAGCGGTCCTTACCAGAAACAGCCAGCAGTGTGTTAGCATCAACCGGGATGGCCCATTGTGAAATTCCCAGAACAAATAGCTCTCTCCATGCATCTTCCAGAAGCATCAGCTGCCAAATAATATACAAATGATTATAAGCACATCAGTCATACATGTTCTATTATTAAACTGTTCCTATGCTGGCTATTTAGAACTCTTTATAGCTGAATATTTTATTTCAATTACGTTTCATCAATGATATGATGAATAAAGGGGTTTGTATCGCATTGTGCTGTGGCTTACATTTAGAAGTGGTCTTCAGAAATAAATTGGTTTTAGAGCATAAAATTCCCTATGGATTGGTAGCAAGACAGACAACAAGGAAATCATTCATTAAATTCATTATTACATTACATTAACTTCACTGTTACTCCCCCCTCCCCCCCATTTGTTTTTGTTGTTTTACCATAATGTCTTTTTGTATGTGTTTGTGTAATTATTTATAAGTTGTATGCGTAGTTGCATTGCATTGATGATATTTTAACACAGTGACTTTTATAGTCTGTATAAATGCGGGAATATGTATTTTCCCAAATTTGCCCAATTTTATAATTAAAAAATGTGTTTTATGAAAAAAGTAGTAATACAATTATAAATACATAAATAAATGTAAATAAAAACATTATCATAGAAAGTGGTACACAACATTTTCTGCCATCTCATTGCAAAAATGTGAAAAGGTTTAATAAAAAGGACCCAGATAATGCACAGAAAAATCAGTATATATAAGTAAAGAAGAAATGAAACGGGAAGATATGCATACAGCAAAACAGAACAAATTTGCTATTTATTATTACAGAATACATATACTACTGTAAGTACTGCTGACTATTGAACTGGACCAACCGATAATGTCTTCTGAGAATTGACTACAAAACGCGTAATGACCCAACAAGAATTTGTGTACTGATATCAAGCACAACTAAAAATGAAGTGCAAGTGTAATCATTTTTTATAAATTGTACAAAAGGTTGAAAAAAGTGCAATTATTAAAATCTAGTGTGCAGAACCTCCACAAAACGCTCAAATATTGGCCTTGACATTCCGCACCCCATATGTATGCTAATTGTAATGTTTTGTGTATTTTTTTTAAAACTACATTGCATTTTATTTTTTAACATGGTTCATCTTAGTACACAAATTCTAATTGCGCCATTGACAATTTTTTTTGTGATCAAGATCAAAACACATTAGCTAGTCCTTTGCAGACATGATGAGAAAGGGGTAAGGACTGGGCCAGTAAATACTGGACCAATGTCAAACTGGACCAAAAGGCTGGTCTTTCTCAAAAACACAAAGATGAAATTCCTCAAAGACTCAATTTTATCAACTCTGGTGACCCAGTTTAATATGGATGTGATTCTGGATTGCTTTCAAAATGTAGGTAAGAGACCAAGGTAAATATTCTGGCATCGTATATTAGCCCTTGAATTGGAATTCATATTAAGGTAAGAGACTGCTCAATGTAAGAACCTGGAAAAATGATGGGGGGGCGGGGGAGGTGGGGGAAATAATGACCAGGTTTACTAAATAAAAGTTTTTTTTAAGAGTACTGTTTGCATTGTCCATGTTCCTAGTTCGGAAATATACATTACCTAAACCTAAATACACTGCACCATAAAGAACCCTCTTGACTGTAAGATCTCCATAAGGTATCTTTTATAAATGGCAAAACTCCAGTAGGAAATAATTTGGCTGTAGTATATTACATACAGACTAAGGTAGTTTATTTCCCCCTGGTTAAAATTTACCAGCAATAGGGTAAACAGTGTACAATGTTTCCGTAGATGTAGTCATATTTAGAGCATCTTAAAATATAGGATATTACAGAAATTAATCAATTATAATTTACGCTTTGGATGAGAAAAAAAAAATCAGTTCACTGATATTTAAAGAAACACACACACAATAAGTCTAGGTGCTTTCAAGGTTACAGTGTATTTCTTACCTGATCTGGGAGAGACAGAGTAGAGAAAGCAGGCACACTCTTTGCCCATTTAATGCTCATGAAAAGAAGCCTGGCAGCCGATTCACACACCGATTCAGTAGCTACCTCATATAGATAAATAGGTGCTCCATTCACTTCATGTGGATACTAAAACGCAGAGGAAAAATATTTGACTACTTTTAGAAAAACTGAGAATTAGAAATGCCAAAACTTTAAACCTAATACCAAGGGTCATAGTGGGATAGGCAATGAAAAGTATCTATAAATAAAAGAAAATATCCCTATTTCTAACCAATTATTTCAACCCTAACCTTAAACGAATGTCCTAAATCCCAGGCTTGAAATGAAGACCTTAACTGTAAAACTCAGTGTAACAGTAACTTCACTTAAATTTCAGGACTGCACCGAGCAGTCTCTTTAGCCACAGTGAGCCTAAGGATGGAGGCGTTCAGAAGATTAATCAAGTGTGAGGGGAAACAGCTTTTGACAGAGAACCTAATCCATCAGAATACCAGCAGCTCTGATATGTGCCATCTTGAGCTGGGAAGGAGAACATGGATCTTCCTCACTGACCCAATACAACCAAATGTGACAACCTAATGCAACAGGCAGAGGAGGCATGAAAACTCTTGGGTACAGATTTAATGCATTCCTCTTGAAAACCCTGGCTCAGAGTATTGCCACAGGTTAATGTTTTAATACCCAGAGTGGTACAGCTCACAAGAGGAATTCCTAATGACTGAATCTGCACTCAGCAGAGGTGCAGATCTGGAGCACTGCACCACCAGGGATCTTGAAATGCTCCCTCCCTGAGCGTAGGTATCCAAAATGGAGAGGGGAATCAAATATAATTAATTTAATATAAAAAAAAATCTTGCATAACTCCCCACACCCTGTAAGCCCCTGTCTCTGCTTCTCGCACAATACCGCCCCTATGCCAACCCACACTTTCCATACATACCCTATACGGACACTACATCCCCTATGCACACATAAACACTTACTACATGCTCATACAAATGAGGATGGGGCCTCCTCCCTGCTCCCTGACACAATTTTGTGTGTGTCCAAGCATAAGTCCTCAAACCAACAAAAGAAAAGGAACAAGAAGAAGGGTAAGCGGGGCATAGTAGACACACAAGGGGTAAGGAGGGTAAGAGGGACAGAAAAGGTGGGGGTTTAAGAGGGATGAAAAGGGTAAGATTAAGGGGCACACAAGAATTAGGGGGGCTTAAGAGGCACACTTTACAAGTGTTTTGGAACGTTTTTCTAACAATATTAAATCTTAAATTAAATTTGGAAAGCTTTTAAAGTCAAGGCCTTAACTAACTACAAGAACATTTGCTAAAGTGCTTTATATTAACACTTTAATTTAAAAATAAAGTGTTATTATAATTAGTGTTAAGCAGTTTTGTACTAAAAATTCAAATATCCGTTATATGAGGACTGGGTAATATCTCATGTCCATTCTCTACTAACCCATGAAGAACACATACCCATACCTTCCAACATTTCAAATGGACAAAGAGGGACAACTCAATTTTAGGGGTGTGGCTGTGAATTTGGCCAAGAGCGGGGCTGTTCTGTTTATGCAACTTAAATGTAATTTAGAACAGGAACATCGTATCACACGGACACAGACTGATTTCTAAACACATTTATTGTAGTTTAAAGACACATATTGTGGATCTCTGTTACACACTCAGACACACCAACAATATGGAACTAATAGAAAAAAGGGGGACAGAGAGATTAGGGCGCAAAAAAGGACTGACCCTCTCAAATAAGATGTTTGATGAAAATAATTGTATACTCTCTCTGAATTGCCCTGCTCTCCACACCAGCCTATGCCCTAACATAAAGAAATTTAGAGATGAACTAAAGATTTATTGCTGTAATTTGAATACTATGAAATGCAGAGCGAGTTTATTATTTTGTTGACCATTTGGGGTTTTATAATGTTTAATCTAAATGTAGAGTAGATTTGAATTTACACCAATTACCCATTGAAAAACATCTATAAATGTTTTCTTCTTCATTGGATGCTTGTATTATTTTAAATTCATATTAAAGAGTCAGCAAATTACATCATAATCCAGTTCGGAAAAGACAAAACCAGGGTAAACATTGCAAATGAAGCCTCTTCATTGCTTCACCTTGTCATTGTATTGTTTTCCTTTCATATTGACAGCCATGTGCAAAGAGCAGAGTTTATAACAATGACAGACAAGGGGCTAGGATGGAGGCACCAGTTGCAGAATAAAAACTTGTTGATTTCTGTATTTAATTTTATTTTTCATCCTCACAAATACATATTTGTTAAATTAGTAAAAGTTATATGAAAAATTCTGATAAGTGACGGATCTCCTACAGGAGAAATGTGTAAGGAAAAACTGAAACACTCGTGCAATTGTGAAAGATATTTTAAACATGATATTTGAGTATGAATAAGTATATGAGTTTGATATTGAGTTTACGACTATAAAAGAAACCCTTCGGCTGAAAGCAAATTGAGAACTAGGGTGTTCCAGATATATTTTCCAAAACAGAAGATAGATCTAGATGTAGAGACACCACTATTTTACATGGTTACATTGTTACATAGGCTGAAAAGAGACACGTGTCCATTAAGTTCAACCTTACTCTCACCTGTTTTTGCTGTTGATCCTAAAGAAGGCAAAAAAAAAAACCCAGTTTGAAGCACTTCCAATTTTGCAACAAACTAGGAAAAAATTCCTTCTTGACCCCAGAATGGCAGTCAGATTTATCCTCGGATCAAGAAGCTATTACCCTATAATTGTAAAATTTATGTAATTGAATCCTATATCTTTGAATATTTTCTAGATTGATGAAGACAAAATTATGGTATGGGATAAAATAGCAATAAGCAGAAGAAACAGTATCTTTAATAATAATTAAAAAATATCTCCAGCAGTAGTACATTTCTCTCTTTATTGGAGGGTAGTTTACCTTTGGGGTAGGCTGTGCCAGTCCAACCAGTGTCTGTCTTTCGGGGGTAGTCGATACTGCGGCCAGTTCCAGGGTGTGTGGCTCTAGTTGACTCACAGCGGTGAAGAAGTTAGGGGTTGGTAGAGCTGTAGATGGGAAGTGAGGTGCTGATCCATTTACATCTTTGTGCCCTCTGAAGTACAAAGCCACTTGCTTCCTGATGGTGGATGTTCTTGGCCCTCTTTCATGTTGTACAGCTGAAATCAATCCAGTAATCATCTTTGAACTAATCAAATATATTTAGCAAAATGATGCAGAGAACATTATCTTAGATACTACAGTTCATTAAAAGGTTAAAATCATGAAAGTGTTCCCTCATACTGTGTCCTTGAGAACATCTCTTCCTTATGATTTTCCTTTTTCTAAATAACTACATTAATCTATATTTTTATCAGAGGCACATCAATCATTTTTTAATGTAGGCTTCTGTTCTTAAGCATAATGCTTTTGATTTTGCTTATCAAAAAAAAAAAAAAAAAAACACGACTGTCTCACTGATTGCTAAGAAAATATTATAATTGGATTTTTTTCTTTTTCTAATATAAGTAACAATACGTGATTGTATATTTCGGTCAAAGGATATCATGTTTTCTTATTAAAAGATACTACTAGCTGTTTATTCGGATCTTGCAATAATTACCATCTTTATTCATATTGACTTCCAAACACTTCTTTAGGCGGCATGCTCTGCACTGATTCCTGTGCGTCTTGTCGACCGGACAACCTCCCTGGAATCGGAAACAATAAATTAATGCATTAATGCTCCTCCGACCTTCTCCATGTGGGTTGAATTACTTGGTGAAGTACAACATAGGTCAAAAATGCATGGCATACCAATTGGTTGATTGCACACTGGGTTTTACGGAAAGTGTTGGCATCACAAAAATTAGTTTATGATTTTAGCTTGTTTGAAAAATAATTATATGCTATTGCTAATCATGAACAATAATGTCATTTTTTATTTTATTTTTTGCTTTTTTGTAAGTTTCACTATTTGGTAGGCTATTTCAGATTGCATTTCGTATTTTCCATTTCAGAGTTTATTCATGAAATGTTATAATAACATATATTTGCAGTAAAAATAAAATAACTTATATTTCATATAGTAACCATGAATCTACCCCTGCTCGCCAAAACAGTAGTCCCAAAAGGACACTATCATGTAGCATATTAGTGGTATGAAAGATACAAAACCGTTGTAGATAAGAAAATGGAGACTAGCCAGAGCAGGATTAACTATAAAGTGACCTTAGGTACCGTTTTTTCCCCCGAAAATAAGACCCGAACATAGATCAGCTTACTAGCGTATGGAATCCCACGAATCTATGTTCGGGGGAAAATTCCCCGAACATAGATTAGCAAACTAGCGACTAGGGCTTATTTTCGGGGTAGGGCTTATTTTCAGGGGATATTTTATTTTCGGGGTAAACTCAGTAGCTGTTATGACCCATAGGTTACACAGCTTATTACCAGGAACCAGGAATTAATTTACTTGACCCCAATAAAGGTGCACATTTTATCCTACTTTGGAAGGAATAGGGTAGGAAGGAGAGTCCAAAATAGTTGTACACTAAGTATGCAATCCCCTTAACTGTCTATTGGCATTACTTAACATTTGATTCCTTTGAGCAAATAATTTGTTTTGGAGTACAATTTGCAAAGTATTGCAATATGGCTCTCACAGTCTCAGTTTCCTCCCTTAAGACAACAATGTCAGCTGTAAATAGTTAGTGAACCTTAACACCACTTAATATTCACCATTCTTTGTCGAGGTATAATATTAAGGTCCACATCTAGTAGCACAAGGTACCATAATGTTATAGGATTATGAAGACAATAAAATCCCCTATAACTCTCATTCCCTCTGTTAGAAGTCCTCTTTGTTTTTGGTTCTCCTATCCATATTATGTTTGGTGATCCAACAGCAATATTTTTGCGTGGCTGAGTTTTAAGGCATCAGCTGATCGCTTAGCACTCTGCGAAAACTTGTCGTTGTTGGGAAAGGCAACACAGCACCCAAGAGCAAGCTGCCGATACAGAGCCCACAGCAAGACACCTTTCAGCGCTTGGAGGTGATTTTCAACCGCTTCTGGGACAAACTTAAAGAGCGGCACCGAGCAACCATACCCGACCTGCATGACCTACCGACAACCGGTAAGAGGAGTCGCAGGCAGCGGGAGGTGAGGGGAAAACCCCCGGGCGCAACATCACCACGCTCACCCACCCATACCTTACCTGCAGGCCACAGAGGAGACCACCCGGAAGAATCGTCCACACACACGGAGGCATAAGCGGCCCAAGAGACTGCAGACTAACAGACCCTCCATCAGAAGTGCTGCACCCCACCGACTAGAGACACTCGCTCTCTTCCCTCCGTGTGATCTCGGACCCAGCTCCAGCAAGAATCCGCCAACAGCAACTACCCTCTATGCACCGCATGCAAGCCCCCATGACCTCGAGAGGTTGGGCATTGGATGAACTGTTTCAGGGACTACAGTTCGTAAGCTGCAGCTCAGAGATGCCAATATTAATAAGCGTCACTTTCCCTTGTCCACTGCACAACCCTGCTTTAGCATGTATACCTATAGTAAACCTAACCTATGCTTTAGCTTCTAGCGTATAAGCAATAACTTCCCATGTTCAGCAATAAGCTCTAGGGCAGCCTAGTCAAACGGGTTATCAATCCTGTTATTAGTACTACTCAATGACCCACCTCTGTTATGGCTTCAGATTAGTTGTGCATTAGTTTTATCTCTATATGTCGAAACCCACGTAATCCACTCACCTAAGACATGCATAAGACCCTACATAGCCATAGTGTTACTCTTGCTAATCGCATAACTGATCTGCACTCACCACTGAGACTAAGCAACCTATTGTGAAGCCTGTTTATTTTGACTTTGTTCAGCTTTCACATGCCATAGCCTAGTACTAGCCTGTATTTAAATAATCTGCAAATGAATAATCGCTTTATCCTAACTTGACGTAACTTTACTATTCTTAACATAAAATGAGGCTAACAAATATTTAGAGATGATATGTACTGCATTGTATTTCTCCCGACTTGTATGAAACTTTATCGTCTCCCCTCTTACATTCTGTACCCTCAAAATTTTATGCCTCAATAAAAAAGAGATTTACAAAAAAAAAAAAAAATGACCAAAATAAATAACAGATGCATTACCCTTTTTTTTTTGTTTTGTTTTTTACAGTCATTATTTTTTGTGCATTGGTATGTCAAGGACAGATTTAACAGGTAGGAGTATAAAAAGTCAGCTTTAACGAATTACAACTCCTTCTCATGCAATTAATTAATTATTAATTCGTTAATTGGCACATTTTATATAGTAAACAAGAGTAGAGCAGTGTTAAGTACTCAAGAGTTTAGACTTGCTAAACTTCAAAATGAAAAAATGATAGCTAAAGAGAGCAAAACTAACCCCAAAGCATTTTTTTTTAATTTTTTTTTATAATTCTTTATTTTTGGTGCAATGGCAACAATACAGACATTTGTGAGAATGCCACAACAGCATTTGCATGGGATATAGTAACATTATGTACTTTCTGTGAGTTGGGCTGAGGTGAGCTCTGCACTTTTTAGTGTAATGGGCTAGTTGGTCGTATCGAGAGTGAGGGCTGTGCCCTTGGTGTGGGTAAAGTGAAAGGTTGATGCTGCCCCTTAGGATCCTTGGGCTATGATTTAACCCTGGCACAGGGTGTGTGCTTGTGGGTTCCCTAACCCTGCGCGTGGCGTTAGGTTGTTTTTAAATTTTGCGATAGCGTGAGGGCTGGGTTTCTGTGGTTCGTCTATGTGTAGGTATGTCTGGATTTGGAGCTTGGCTATCTGAGCCTGACTTGGCTGCCGATGAGGGTATTTCTGTGCCCGTGAACCCGTCTAGTGGTTCATGTGGGTGCTCTATGTTTTACTATGCCCTGTAACCCCAGGGCATTAATGGGGGGGGGGGGGAGGGGGAGGGTAGGATTCTGTAATCTGCGTGCATCTTCCCTACAGGGCCCTCTGGCCTCGTCTGGTTCGTTAAATTTGGTTTGAGTTGGGAGTATTATGTATAATTTGGTGCAACAGTGCAAAAGAAACTTGAACAAACAATATATAAACGTGATTCGTGGCTTGTGGTCACTGCAGGCTTCAGGTCGTGGGTCCAGGGTGCTCGGCGGGTGGGGCTGTGTCGTTGTTGGACAGTCCCAGTGTGGTCAGGAGGGCTGAGCCTTCTCCCGGGTCAGTAAGCTTGTAATGAAGTTCGCCTTTAGTCACCCACAGCATTCTTGGGGTTGCTCATCTGTATGGGATGCCCGCTGTTTGCAGTGTGGATGTGATGTGTTGCATGCTCTTGCGCCAGAGTAGAGTGTCTCTTCTCAAATCCTGAAAAAAGGTAAGTCGGTGTGTTTCGAATTCGTGTGGTGAGTTCCCTTTAATGGCCGACATTAGGGCTATTTTGTCCGTTAGTGATTGGCATCTCAGTATAATCGCGTGGGGCCGCCTGTGGTGCTTGTCGTGGTTTTGCAATGCGATATACGCCGTTGAAAGTAAATTGTTTCGCCTGCCTATTGGGAAGGAGTGAGGCCGTCAGATGCCTTACAAAGTGGGGCAGTTCTTCCAGTGGCACCGCTTCTGATACCCCTCTTATTTTGATATTCTTTCTCCTGCCCCTGTCATCTAGGACATTGACTTGCCTGTTGATGTTAGCTTGTGCGGTTTGTATCTGGGTGACTGTGTCTTTTAGGGAGGTGAGGTCTTGGCGCAGGTCTCTCACCTCTTGTTCCACGGCTTGGGTGCGGGCCGAGACCGTTTGCACCTCTGCTGCCAGCCCTTTCAGGTCCGCCTGCCACATTTGCTGCAAGTTTCTTTGGAGTCCGGTCAGCATTGTCTGGATGTCCCTCTTGGTTGCTGGAATTGAGTCTTCAGTTGTTTGTGTGCATGTGCTGTTTATGGCTGCTGTGGCCGTGCTGTGTGTGGAGTCTCCATCTTCAGACCGCTCGGGTGAGATTGCTGTGGCAGTTCGGCTCCTCATCAGTGAGGGAGTTTGTAACATGCTGCCTATATCCTTGTGCGTTATGGAGGTACCTGGGGCTGATTTGTGGGATCTCCGTCCCATTTCTTCTGGGGTGTAGAAGTCTGCCTCAGTGCAGAATGGGCTCGCCCCGAGCCACGATGTCAGCTCCCTGGTTAGAGCCTGGTCGCGTGTGCGGTAGGCCCCTGCTCCTTTGATGCGGCGTTTTGTGCCCGATCTCTGTACAAAAGGCATCTGCGGGGTCCGCCGGGTGTCAGGGGTTAGTTCGCGTTGCTTTTGTCGGCAGATGGGCTTTGGCTTTTATGATTTTCTGCGTTTTTGGCTCCGGTTTACCGGAGCTGCTGGGAATGGAGCCCTTCTCCTTGCGCTGCTAGCTGCGCCCCCCAAAGCATTTTTTAAGTACATAAATTCTAAAAAAAAACAAAAATTATAGTGTAGTGTACACTAAAAACTGAAACAGGGGTGTTAGTTAATGAAGACCAGGAAAAGGCAGGAATTTTAAATAACTATTTCTCTTCCGTATATATTAAGGAAGAACCCATGGCAATAGATGTGCAAATGATTGCTACTAAAAACTTGCAGAATAATTGTAATTGGTTAACTCAAGACAAGGTGCTGCAGCAACTAAAGAAAGTTAATATAAACAAAGCTCCAGGGCCTGACGGTATCTATCCACATGTACTTAAGGAACTAAGTGTAGAAATAAGTGAACCTCTGTTTTTAATCTTTCAAGATTCTTTTCTTTCAGGAAGTGTTCCGGAGGATTGGAGGAAGGCAGATGTGGTTCCTATATTCAAAAAGGGTTCAAAACTATTGCCTGTAAATTATAGACCTGTGAGCTTAACTTCTGTGGCTGGTAAAATATTTGAAAGGTTATTAAGGGATAATATTCAAGAATTCCTTGAGAAGAACATGGTTATCAGCAAAAATCAGCACGGTTTTATGAAGCACAGGTCATGTTAAACTAACTTGATTGCGTTCTACGAAGAAGTAAGTAGAAGTATCAGGGTCAGGGTGTTGCAGTGGATGTGATCTATTTGGATTTTGCCAAGGCATTTGATACAGTTCCACACAATAGATTAGTGTTCACACTCAAGGAAATCGGTCTAGATGAAAATGCTTGTTCTTGGGTAGAACATTGGCTTAAAAACAGAGTACAAAGAGTTGTCGTTAATGGTACATTTTCAAGCTGGACAGAGGTGGCAAGTGGTGTCCCTCAGAAGTCTGTTCTGGGACCCCTTCTGTTTAACATGTTTATAAATGATCTTGAAGACAGCATTGAAAGTCATGTTTCAGTGTTTGCAGATGACACAAAACTTTGTTAAATAATACAATGTGAGCAAGATATTACTTTGCTGCAGAGGGATTTACATAGACTGGAGGACTGGGCACTCAAATGGCAGATTAAATTTAATGTTGGAAAATGCAAAGTTATGCACTTCGGCGTAAAAAATACACAAGCAACGTATACCCTTAATGGAAGTGAATTAGGGATAACAACACACGAAAAGGACTTGGGAATTGTTATAGACAACAAACTATGCAACAATGTGCAATGTCAATCAGCAGTGGCCAAGGACAGTAAGGTATTGTCATGCATGAAAAAGGACATTCATTCTCGGTATGAGAATATCATTTTGCCTCTTTATAAATCACTGGTAAGACCACATATTTAATATGCTGTGCAATTTTAGGCACCTGTTCTAAAGAAGGATATTACGGCACTAGAAAAAGTGCAGAGGCGGGCTACAAAATTAATAAAAGGAATGGAACATATCAGCTATGAAGAAAGGTTAACAAATTTAAACCTATTTAGTTTAGAAAAACGTCGCCTGAGAGGGGATATGATAACATTATACAAATATATTCGGGGCCAATACAAACCATTGTGTGGAAATCTATTCACAAACCAGACTTTCCATAAGACACGAGGCCATGCGTTTAGACTGGAAGAAAGAAGATTTTGTCTAAGGCAAAGGAGAGGTTTTTTTACTGTAAGAACAATCAGGATTTGGAATTCTCTGCCTGAAGAAGTGGTTTTATCAGAGTCCATACAGATGTTCAAACAGCTACTAGATGCATACTTGCAAAAACAGAATATTCAAGGATATAATCTTTCAATGTACGGTAATAACTGCTTGATCCAAGGATAAATCTGACTGCCATTCTGGGGTCAAGAAGGATTTTTTTTCCTAGCTTGTTGCAAAATTGTGCTTCAAACTGGGTTTTTTTTTGCCTTCTTTTGGATCAACAGCAAAAAAACTAATGTGAGGAAGGCTGAACTTGATGGACGCAAGTCTCTTTTCAGCTATGTAACTATGCTAGTCTTGCTAGTAGTTCTCCTGGGGTGTGTCATTTAGTGCAGGTGTGTATGTCCTTTCTGTTCACACCCTAATGGGGTTTAACCATCCCTCCCAGATTACAGGTAGCGACAATGGATTCTTAGTAGACGATGTGTCTAAACTATACCTAGCCCTACCCTGCGGGGGGGAATAGCTTGGTGTGTAGAGCTTAATGTGATATCCCAGTGTACCAAAGCAGGGAGGTGTCTAGTGTGGTGGAGTGGCTATCAGATCTCTATAATTAGTATGTAGCATGCGTAGATTAAAAAAATAAACATGTAAATAAGTAAAATGAAAATTAAAGTAAACAAGAACTGAAAACATAAAAGACAGAGTATTTTGCATATGAAATTAAACAGTCTCTGAAGAGATCTCGGCTTCAGTGGAGAATCCTTTTATTGTACAGCGCTATGGAATTTGCTGGAGCTATATAAATAATAAAATAATAATAATCCTTGTGAGGCTCACTAGCAGTTCATGCCAGACCTTTCAGGACGCGTCTCTGGCAGGTGCCAGGCAACGGGCTTTGCGGGAGGTGAATTCCTCTATAGTAGAAGGACCAAGCTGTGCTAGGTCTGATATAGTCGCCGGTTCCATGAGGCCCAGGCTGCGCATGTGGGATTCCAATTCGGAGTAACACAGTGCACGGTAGGTTGTTCCCGTGTGTGTAAAGGTGAGGTATTTTGGGGTCCCACAGCATTATATGATGTTTTTCGCACGGAGAAGCTGCAGTAGTGGTTGCAGTGCTCTGCACCATTCCAGCATGTTGCGGGTGAGGTCAGGGAACAGTTGTAGCGAGGTTCCCTTAAAATGCAGGGGGGTCTTCCCTCGCGTTGCAGCTTGGAAGCGGAGGTAGACGGAATAGATCCATTTCACCCCTTTCGCTTGCTTCGGTGGTAGCAGTGTATTAAGCGAACGTCTGACAAATTGAGTAAGTCTCCTCTGATCTTCTGCGGCATCCTCTTTATCATTGGTGGCTGTTTGTTGTTTCTGTAGAGAGTTTGTGTTCCATGGAGGTTATCCTGGAATCTTGAGAACTTGTAGTTGCCACCAATAGGTTTATCTTAGTGGTAGTGCCTTCTATGGCATCCTTGTAGTATGCCATATCTGTCGCCAGATTCGTCATGAGCTCAGCCAGCATCTGCTTCAGCTGCCCCGCCGTGACCTAGTTACTGTCAGAGGGTTTCTTAGTGTGAGGGACCATCAGCAGGCTGTGAGATGCCCCTGCTCCTGGATCGAAGGGGATATCCTCTGAGGAGCATGAGGATTCTTCAACCTCCTGCGCCATCTTGTCCCAAGCCATGCGTTCACCTATATCGCAGCTCACCGGCCCCTATCAGCCTTCACTTTTTTATTTTTACGCCCCATAGCACCTTCCCACAGCAGGTACGAGGTCGAGTGGTTTGTTGTGGGCTGCAGATCAGCATTAAAATCTCAATTTTTCAGCAGAGTATCTCGGAGTTCTCAGGTATGCTGCCTCTCCGTTAGGCGGCTAGCTCAGCCCCCCCCCCACTCCCCCCCACATTACCCTTCTCAAGGAGTAACAATTAAAGGAATTTAATGAGATTTTCAACTCATTCATACCACACGCTTCCCTCTGCTAGTGGACTCATTGACATTGTCAGACATATTATGAATCCCAACAACATAAATCAACGCACTAAATATTACAAATGTTTCTTCTAGAACATGGTTCTCCAAATTCTGGTCCTCCAGATGTTGATGAACTGCAACTCCCATGATTTTCTGGCTATCTATTTCATTCAAAGAATCATGGGAGTTGTAGTTAAGCAACATCTAGAGGGCCAGAGTTTGGAGAACCCTGCCCTAGAATAACAAAACTTAAAAAATGAGAAGTGTAAACTTAACAGTTAGTGTTAACTCACCAGAAAGCTAGGCAGTCATTTTAAAACAGGCTACATATCACATATTGCCTCAATCCATTCATATGCTAATCTCAGCAATCCTCACCTGTCGTAGATCTCTTTTTTGTAGTTTACAGAACCGTAGAACATCATGCTAACTCAAGCCAAACTCATGTTAAACAACACAATTACAGACTTTCAAATCATCACTAGACTCTTAATCGATTATATAAAAAAATATTATAATTGCAAGTTAGTAAACCTATGTATGGATGTGGCTTCTGTGGACTGTATTCCCATTAAATCACTTCTCCTAAAAATTTAAAAAGGATATTTCACCAATGTCTGTAACTATCACTTTTTGTTTTAATTATCAAAAAATGTTTTAATTATCCATGTAACTCCTTTTGGTCTATTACTGCTGGCGAAGCAGACTCTTTTTTTTGGCATTCTACGCACTGACTTGGGCTGATGATTTAATAGCTGGTGTAAGAGCTTAAACAAATGAAATGACACAAAGAGCTCTAATAAAACAGGAGGTCTATTTGGTGAAATGCCATTTGATTTGAAGAGCAGTATATTAGTTTGTTTGCTACAACGACCATGATTGTATATCACAATGATGGTAGTATCACCCAAAGCAGCATGGGTTTGGGTCTGCCACATTATTGTTTTTGCCATTATGTTAAGCAATTGGCACAAATAGTTTCATGGCATAACCCTGGAGAGCACAGATGGATCTCTTTAGAGGAAGCTGTAAAGTCACTTGGCCTACTCAAGGTTGTATGTTGGAATCAGAATCACCGAGAATCCTTGCGAGTACTAAGTGTCCATCCATCTACAATTCTTTGAGAATCTGGGATCACACAGAAGTAATAGAAACGTAAAACATAGAATGTGATGGCAGATAAGAACCATTCGGAACATCTAGTCTGCAAAATTTTCGAAATACTTTTAATTAGTCCCTGGCCTTATCTTAAGTCTAGGATAGCCTTATGTCTATCCCACACATGCTTAAACTCTCATATTGTGTTAACCTCTACCACTTCAGCTGGATGGCTATTCCATGCGTCCACTACTCTCTCTGTAAAGTAATACTTCTTGAAATTATTTTTAAACCTTTGCCCCTCTAATTTAAAGGACCACTCTAGGCACCCAGACCACGTCAGCTCAATGAAGTGGTCTGGGTACCAGATCAATCTAGGGTTAACCCTGCCTGCTGTTTCTCTGAAACTGCTATGTTTACATTAGGGTTAATCCAGCCTCTAGTCGCTGTCTCATTGACAGCCGCTAGAGGCGCTTCCGCGCTTCTCACTGTGATTCTCACAGTGAGAAGACGCCAACATCCATAGGAAAGGATTGAGAAATGCTTTCCTATAGACTGATTGAATGCGCGCGCATTCGGCGGATGACGTTGGAAGAGGGAGGAGAGTTACGAGCGCCGAGGGAGCTGGGTGCTGGAATAAGGTAAAAATTGAACCCTTTCCTCCCCCTTCAGCTCGGCAGGAGGGGGGCCATGAGGGTAGGGGGGACCCAAAGACCCTATAGAGCCAGGAAAACGAGTTTGTTTTCCTGGCACTATAGTGATCCTTTAAGACTCTTGTTGTGGTACTTTTTTTTCTTTTAAATATAGTCTCCTCCTTTACTGTGTTGATTCCCTTTATGTATTTAAATGTTTCTATCATATCCCCCCCTGTCTCGTCTTTCCTCCAAGCTATACATGTTAAGTTTAGTCTTTCCTGGTAAGTTTTATCCTGCAATCCATGAACCAGTTTAGTAGCCCTTCTCTGAACTCTCTCTAAGGTATCAATATCCTTCTGAAGATACGGTCTCCAGTACTGCGTACAATACTCCAAGTGAGGTCTCACCAGTGTTCTGTACAATGGCATGAGCACTTCCCTCTTTCTACTGCTAATACCTCTCCCTATACAACCAAGCATTCTGCTAGCATTTCCTGCTGCTCGATTAAATTGTCTGCCTACCTTTAAGTCATCTGAAATAATTACTCCTAAATATATTCCCTTACAACATCCTAATGTCCAATTGTCCCTCTTCCTAAAGAATTGAGACTTCCCAGGTAGCATGAAGGCAAGACAATCTGAAGATTTAGAAAGATATGTGGTACAAATGAAAGATAGTAGAGTGAACTTCTAAATTAAGACAAAGAAAGACTCGTTCCCCTACCGATTTTTTTTAGTTATTTAATTACAAGATTTTAAAGAACCAGCTGAATTTTAAAAAACTGCTAAGTTATTCCTGACATATTCTAAAAACCCATGAATTCAAGATGTAGATACTAAGCTATATACTATATTTATTCTGCATAACTATATCAGTGTGTTCTCCAAAGAATGAAGAATGCTGAAACACGTGGAACAATTGGAGAATGATTTGGGAGGTGGACAGGAGTGGTGAGGATGGCAGGGTACATGTGAAGCTGTAGACAATATGTCTGTGTGTATTCGACAACAGGTACAGTGTAGCGACAGGGACAAGAGAGTGTTCGGTGGATACACACATGGAAATATGCACTGACCTTATATACTTTATTAATTAGCCCCAGCAGCACCCTTATAATGTATCCACGTTCAGGTGAGTTCAACCCCCTTAGTTTCACACACACACACACATATATATATATATATATATTTATATATATATGTGTGTGTTTGTTTGCATTTGAATGCCGAGGCAATGACTGACAAGGGAGAGCATAAAACACCTCTCACAGGAGGTCCTACTGCTCTCCTAAGCATGCGCTGCGGTCGCCATGGAACCTCCCTAGCCAGCAACAAAGCCAGAGTGCCACCGTTGCTGGGTAGTTCGGCCCTGCTTGGGGATTCGTCCAAAAGGAGGGCAAATCAAAGAAGAGAGCAGGCTGACCAGAGGCGGAGCGGAGTACAGCCCAGAGGTGAGTGTTACACTAAGCGGCACTGGAACTGAGAAAAAGGTGAATAAATCTCTATATTTTACAGGGAATACATCATGTATACTATCTATGTGATATATGGTGTATTCAATGTATATGCGAGCATTTAAGCGAAGTTTATTTTTTTACTTACAGGTTCACTTAAAGGCCACAGAACACCTTTATCTTGCCGGAATTCACAAAATTTAAAAAAATCAAAACCTTAAAACTCTACGTTGCTAAGGATGTATACAATGGCTCCTTATTGGAATAACTGTTTATTTGTTACTTCTTTTTGGCTAATTTCATACACTGTTACCAAGATTTAGAATTTAGAACGTTCATTCTGATGTTGTTGAAAAGAACTAAAAATGAGCCATATTAATTGCTTCACTAATAGTCACTACCAGCATAATAGATTCCTTGTGTGTTATACATCTTTTCAGCTGCTGACATGACAAATAGTGTAATGGGAGCCTTTAAAATGAACTGACTCACAGTGAATGTTTTAATATCACATTACAAAGGTTTTAGGTAACAGCTCAACAAATTGTACTAACCAAATGGTTTTAATTCATATCATCCAAATATTCTAACAGCCAGAATGTAAAAAAATATTTTCAATCCAAACAAATATATTCAACTGTGGTTGGAAATTCATAATTTGGGAATAGCACCTAATTAAAAATTACAGAAATGTTTAAAATCAGATAATCTGTAAACTGACCTTAGTAGTTCAACCAATCACAGACTTTGGCCACCAAACATAACGCCAAAGGCACTTGACATGTATTACAATTACAACAGGTATTAGTCATATAATTTTGAGTTGCTTCATTAGTGTTTGCGGTAATCTGACAATTATCTAGCGCTCATCATGTCTAAACAAACGAAAGTTAATTGAGAACAGGTAAAAAAAAATGATAATGCAGTAGTGATGGGTATGTAAACCTGCATCTGATGCTTAGCTTTTCTAAAGCGGCAAAGGGCTGATAACTTACACTAGCATGTTTTCCCAACATTGGGTGGGCCTTTATTAGGCATTGCCAGTGAAGCACTGCTTTGTCTGTTGCACAGAGTGAGTGCATCTAATGATACTAAAATTAGAATTCAAAGTGACTTTAAAATTGAAGACCAAAGTAGCCAAAATGAAAGTGTAGCTGGCTGAGAGAATATTTCTAGTTTCTCTATTTTGACCTTAAATATGAAATTTACTTTGACTCTCAATTTAGTGAATAACTCTGTCAGTCAGTATAGAGAGGTGCGGGACCTCAAAATAGGGACTGTCCTTCTAAAAGCAGGACAGTTGGTAAGTCTGCACTTAATTACAAGAAAACACTATTTTTGGAACTAATTTCTTCAGTGCTTATGCTTTCATATAACCAACACGCTACATCAAAATGACCCCATTCACTACTGAGCTCATTTTAATTGAAAAAAATACTAGCATAACATGTATTTGAAGCAAGGGATTCATAACTAGCATCTAAACATATCATACCACAAACATTTTATGAATAAATTGCTTTTCAGACAAATTTAAAAAAATGGAAATTATGTAAGTTTGCACAGATTTTATTTTTCACTTATTCCTTCCTCCTTCATAAAAATATTTGCGAAATGAAAAAACTTTAGACCAACGGTGCCCAACTGTCCGCAAACAGGGCCGTCTTTCTGCATGGGCACTGTTGCCCATGTGCTGGGGCCAACATGAGAGATCATTTAAACTCCCCTGCCGACCCACGGAGAGCAATCCCTGCTCACTTCCTTTGGGCCCTCTCTGGGCCAGTGGGGAGATCAAAGACCTCCCTCACCTGCCCAGAGGCCCTTCATCAGTGACAGGCAGGACCTGGGAGGAAGTTCCTTCATGGGAGAATGCTCCTCTAGCTGCAGGCTGTCTTCACTTCTCCTGTGAGCAGAATGCTGTTGGAGCATTGCAGTGGCAACACTCTAACCAGCATGCTCACGGGAGGAACTGCTTCCCAGGTCCTACCTCTCACTAACGAAGGGCCTACTCATCAGTACTCACCATCGGACCACCAGGGCTGGCAGTGTCCCCACCTCCTTTACAAAGGTAGGAAGAAGGATAGGGGGGTGGGGATTAAGGGGAAGGGGAGAACATGACGTTTTTTAAAAATTTATTTAAAAAAAAAATCCCTTATCCCTATGCACCCCCCTAACACACACACACAGCACTCCTTACACACACACAGCACCCTTTACATACACACACAGCACCTTTCACATACACACATTGCACCTCTCATATACACACAGAGCACCCCTCACATACACACACTGAACCCTTCACACACTGAACCCCTCAAGCACTCAAAGCACCTCTCACACGTATTACAATTATTAATATTATGTTATTATATATAGGGCCAACAAATTCTGCAGCACTTTACAGGGGGTGGACGAACAAACATGTAGTTGTAACCAGACAAGTTGGACACACAGGAACAGAGGGATTGAGGGCCCTTCTCAATGAGCTTACATGAGAGGGAGTGGGGTAAAGTGACACAAAAGGTAAGGATAGTATTAGACTAATAAAAGTTGCAAGAGAGGAATCAGTCGGGAGGTATTAACAGTTTAATTGATACGCTTTTATGAAGAAGTGGGTTTTTAATGATTTTTTGAAGGATTGGAGACTGGGTTAGCATCTAACGGAGGAGAGAACAGAGTTCCACAGGAACGGTGCAGCCCTGGAGAAGTCTTGATGACAAGCATCAGAGGTGGGAGTATGGACAGAAGATAGACATAAGAACTGCTGTGTATGTGTTCAACAGTCTGTGTGTGTGTGTGTGTGCGTGTTCAGTATTGTGTGTGTGTTAAGCAGTCTGTGTGTGTGTGTGTTCAGCAGTCTGTGTGTGTGTATTCAGCAGTCTGTGTGCGTGTATTCAGTAGTCTGTGTGTATGCATTTAGCAGTCTGTGTGTATGCATTGAGCAGTCTGTGTGTGTGTGTGTGTGTACTCAGCAGTCCGTGTGTATTCGGCAGTTCGTCTGTGTGCATTCAGCAGTCTGTGTGTTTGTATTGTATGAAGGTATTGCATTTGTTGGAGGGACCAATAAATACACGTGTAATTTTTGATAATTTAATTTTTGTTTTCATGTGAATTCCTCACTTCTGTGAGTGGTTGTGTAGGCAGGGCCCAGGTGCACTGCTTTGGCTGGGCCCAAAATGGTGTTAATATGGCACTGTCCGCACTGAGGGAGGCAAGGATCGCTTTACATACTGTACTCCTCCTGGCCATCTTCCTCTTGCACCCTGCAGTGAGCCGGGTGCCGGGATATGAAGTCATTCCGGCATCAGCATCACTACTGGGTGCGCAAGGGACCTGTGCAGAAGGAGTACAGAGGAGGACAACCACTAGCCACCAGGGACTGAGGATCCATCCAACCCTCCCAGAGCAAGGTAGGGAGGCTGGGTGGAATTCTCAAGTACAAAATGTGTATGCATGTAATTTTTTTTATGTTTTGGCAGTGATTGTGTGTGTGTTTATGGGGTAGTAGGGGTCTGTGTGTATGTCTGTGATTGTGTGTGTGTGTGTAAGTCAATGATTATGTGTTTGGGTCTCTGATTGTGTGTGTATATCTGTAATTATGTGTTTGTATGTATGTGGTTATGTGTGTAGGTGTGTGTGGGTCTGATTGTTTGCGTGTATGTCTGTGATTGTGTGTATAGGTCTGTGATTGTGATTGTGTATGTGTAGCTGTGATTATGTGTGTATAGGCCGGTGACTATGTGTGTAAAGGTCTGTGATTGTGTGTGTGTGTGTATCTGTGATTATGTGTGTATAGGCCTGTGAGTGTGTGTCTGTGACTGTGTGTATGTCTGTGTGTATAGATCAGTGACTGTATGTGCGTGTGTGGGTCTGTGATTGCGTGTGTGTGTGTGTATGTATGTGTTTGCGTGTATAGGTCTGTGATTGTATGTGTATGTGGGTCTGTGATAATGTGTGTGTATTAGTTGGTGTCCTAAAATATGGCAATCCCACATATGGATAAATAAGGGAGTTATCTACAAAACAAATATAAGAAAAGGTTGGACACCCATGCTTTAGACAGTGGACAGCATCCTTTATCTTGCAATATTTCACACAGGGTATGAAATGTTAGTATAAAAGCAAAAATGCTACCGATATAAAGTAGAATATATAAATAAAAATGGTCAGGTACCTAATTTTGACCCTGAAGGTATTATCAGCAATAAAGCTTACTAAAAAGATACCATAATGTAAATAGAATTTCTGCATTTGAGCATAATACCCACATACAGTAAATACAGTTAAATCATATAGTTCTAAAATAAAGGTTTTTAAACCTGCTATAGCAATATTTATCAATCTCTGGAATGCTAATGTAATGCTGACATTAAAATAGTGGTGTCCATTCACTCCTCCCCTCTCCCTTATTGTAGGAATAATATGCCTTATTGAAACTTCCTGCACTGTTTGAGAGCAGGGTGTGAGCTTACATTTTCAGCAAATTTACTGGCATTGTATCAGTTACCAGTGGCTTCTGGTAGAGAAATGTGTTCCTCTACAGGCTGACATTTATAACTAGGTATAAATAAAGATGAGTGAGGCTTTATGGACAAAATGCATGAAAATGTTTGCACTCGATTTTAGATAGTAAAGTGGTATAATGTAATCTCTTTGGTGACTGATCTTCGTACTCTGATATTTATTAATTTTTAGAACTGAATACACAATATAATTACTACAGTTTTAGGAAGTGATGTGCAAAGAAATGTAAAATGATAACCACATGGTGTCTCACAAATTTCCAAAGAAATTTGAAATGCACGGTAGTCTCCAGGTTTGATAGTATGTTGACTGTGAGTAAACAGACTCATTACTGACCATTACTTTTCAACGATGAGCGATGCTCATTTTCACATGAAATCTGCAGAGTATATAAACTGGCGACTTTACAGTGCAAGAATGTAGGTGGCTCATCAGTCGATTATCCTGATGTTGTTCGGACTGAAGCAGACACATTTGGAAAAAATGGCATATACCATAAGAAATACATACTATTTTTTGACCATTCTATGGAAAAAAAAAATTATAATTTGCCTATTTTAGAAAATGTTATTTTTATAGTTGAGTGGCATATTAACATTATACAAAAAGGGTGGTTGGCGTTAAAGGATTAGCTGCATATCTTGGGCAGTCCAGCTAACAGCAAGCAGTGGGCATGCGATACAGACTGCAGGTTTGAATTTTTTTTTGAGATCTTCACTGAATCTGATCTGAGCTAGTTAACTCTTGACAGTTCCAATTTCATTTTAAATCGCTCTTTTGACTCCGTGCATATCTCCGGTTTCATAGAAGATAATATTCCTCCAGAAAAGAATGGCAAATGCTCTTTTTATTTTACAAGTCAAGCTACAATAAGTCGTCAACAAAGAAGGCATTATGATCAATTTTCTTCTAATTAAATTATCGCAATGTGATTAAATAAACAGACTAGGCACCTCTGGCAGAAAAGTGGTTAACCATTATATCATGTTTTTCTTTGTATTATTTCACATATGTGTTCTATCTGAAATGTGAGAGAAACATATCGAGTGAACAGTGAAACAAAAAAAAGCACAGCTCTGAGTGTTTATATCAAATATCACATCATATACAACACAGAACGACTGTAGTAGGTGGCCGTTAATGCAGGTCTCCTTTATGTAACACCAAGACACAAAACTACTGTAATACAATATGAAAACACACCAATTACTAAAGTATATTTGCTTTGATTGTGTAAAGTTTCTGTAATTTTGCCTTTTATTTAGCTGAGTTTATCCTTGTCACTGCTGTAATTACAACATGGCGGTCACTTGGGAATATTAGCCATGGCTTGCACCTTCAGAGAGAATGGATAAAAGTCATCATATTGGGGAAGATTTATTGTTCGGTTCTAAATATCATGTTCTATTAGTAAGGTCTGAAGTTGTGAGAGGGGTTATCCGAACTTTAAAAAGATTTGTGACCGCAGGTGTTTTGGTGTTACTGTACTATATGGGGCTACCATATCCACCATGCTTTCAGGGACACATATCACGTATACACATTGATGGGCAGCACATGAAAAGGGTTGCCCTGTAGTATGCAGAGGTAGACAATATCTAGTTGATGTAAGGTAAACTTATAGGCAAACCTTAATAAGAAGTATATTCACAGGTTTGTTATACATACCATTCATGTTGAACTTTATTTAAAACAAATTGTAAATGTTTATTTGATTTTTCCAACATATACAATTGCCATGTAATACCATCCATATTAAACTTTAGGAATATGAGAATGGTCAAAATGTAATCAAATTAGATACAAGTATCTTCCTTATCAGGTTGTACTAGGAAATAGACAATCAGTGATCTCATGGATTTAAAAAGATCATCCTTAATTTGGGCTGTTGGCATCTACCCCTGTAAGTCTCTATGTTATGGGGACCTTTATTATGTTTATTCGTTACTATCTGAATTGCAGTCTGAGTGGTAAAACATTCATAAAAACAGATGATATGCAACATTTCTCAAACTCTCAGCGAACTAAGCCTCAGTTTTACCACACTGGGATTTCAATTTGCTACAATTTTGAATAAGGCATATTATTTTGACAGTCGGGGGTGGGGGGAGGAGGGGGGAAGGTGGGGGCTATAATGTATGTATATGTCTATAGCATGTCCAGGCTTTTCAGTGTAAACACTGCCTTTTCAGACTGCCACTAGAGATGTTTTCTTCCTAGTAACATCTCTAGTGGCAGTCATTAAGGTGGACACTAGAGTTGCTTCCTAGTTCAGTGCTGCACTATATGCAGCACCTACGTTTAGCATCTCCACACTCTGCATGGAGACTCTGAACACTCCTCATAGAGGAAACTCACCGTATTTCCAGCGCCAGATAGTTCCGCTGCCAATGGCCCCACTGCTGATTCGCCTCCTTGGCTGACATCATCAGAATTGAAAAGCATTTGATTGGCTGAGAACGACAAGGAGCGGGGCCAAACACCGGCTTGACAATCAGCATCTCCTCATAGAGATGCACTGATTCAACGCATCTCTATGGGGAAAGATCAGTGTCTCCATGCAGAGCAGAAGCACCCCCAGTGGCGATCTAAGGAATGGCCACTGGAGGTGTCCCTAAATAGCAACGTAAGCACTGCCGTTTCTCTGAAAACATTGGATTGGCTGATATCATCAAAATTTAGGCGGGACGAACCGTGGTGAGATCTGGTGTGGCGATGGAGAAAATGAAAAGGCAGTGTTTACAGCAAAAAGGTTGTAGGGAGTGGCTTTACTCACCAGAACAACAACATTAAGCTGTAGTTGTACTGGTGACTATAGTGTCCCTTTAACTATATTTACTGTATATGGGCTTCATGCATAAGTGCAGACATTATTTTTACAGTTTGTTTCCATTTTAGTAAGCTGTACTGCTAATAAATGCCTTCAGGGTCCTTGCAAATACGTATAAGCTTGACCATTATTATTTGACCATTTTTTTTTTAATTCTTTATTTTGGTTGTGCAGGTGGGTACAAGGTGTCAACGAACTCCACAACAGCGTATAGCAAGATCAATACATGTTAGACAGTGGCAGGAGAATATGCACATTTTTTTGTTATTTATCCAGCTTATCTAGACATTTATAATAGCTAAGTCGAAGTAGAGGAGGCAAATAATAATAAAAACAAACGTTTTTAGAGCTTAACGATGCCAAACTGGTCGTCTTATAGCAGCTAGCACTTTATAGACGGTTACATATCTTCTAAATCATTTCAGTAGTCTCCAGGAGAGCTGCTTTATGGTTACAAGTGAGGTTTGTATCTTGGCTTGTAATGCCGTTTATCTTTGTTATATTCTTTGTCGTTTGTATGTTAAAAAGAAAGGAAAAGAGGAACATAATCAACGAAAAAGCATAATTAAACGTAGGATAAACGGTCCAGGTATCTGCTCCCAGAAGGTACAATATGTGTGGTTATACGCCTGTCGTATGCTGTTCTGAACCTATGGTACTCAGCATTTTGTCAAATTAAGTACGAGTGAGAGATACCTGTCGTAGGTTAACCTTGGCAGGTTAGACACAGCTGGGTGTAGGTTAATTACAGCAGATAAAATTGAATTGCTCAAAGTATATTATAACACAATTCGCTGAGGTTAACGCTTATATGCAGCAGTGTCTACTGAAGCTGGTCCGAGGGCCGTACATGTATGGTAAAATAAACATAAACATTTAGAGACTGCTTGCACTAAAGAAAAAATTAATTAAAACATTAGAGAAAAAAATATATATATTAAAACGATTTAACAAGGTTAGCATGGAACCGGTGTCTGTAGGGTGTTCTACTGCCGTATGGTCCATCTGTGCCACAGTCCTGGTTCAGCATGATACTAGCGGGATGTGGGTTTGTATGCTTTGCGTGGGTATGGGTGTTTAGGCATAAGAGTCCCGGTCAGGGCCTGTAGGTGGCAGTCCTGTACGGGGTCTGGTTTTATCTCGGGTGGGTGCACCAGATGGTGCCTGTTTGGGCACGAATTCTGTGGATGTTCCTGGGTTCCAGCTGTGGGTCAATTTAGGTGCCGTGCTCTGGGGGGCCATGTTAAGAAATCGTTGGTGGATCCCTAGGTTTGGCAGGGCTGTGGCGGCTTCTTGGAGGTCTCGGACCACGTGGGTTGTATCCCCATGGGTGATGGATAGAGATCGAGAGGGGCGCCAGCGATAGCTTATCTTGTGCTGTTGGAGAAGTGAGGTGAGTGGTCTCAATTCTCGGCGCCATGCCAGTGTGCTGCCGCTGAGGTCTGCATAGAATGTTAGTGACATGTCCTCAAAAATATATAGTGAGTTGCCCCTAAGCGCGTTCATGACAGCTGCTTTGTCCTTTCCATTTTGGAACTGGATTATCAGATCCCTGGAAGTCGTTGGCGGTGCTTTTGCTGGCTTGGGCACTCTGAACATATCCTCTGCCACTATTGCTTTGGCTTGTTTGGGCATTAGTATGGCTGTTAGCAGTCTTCTCACCACGTGTTGGAGTTCAGCGTCTGGTGTGTTTTCAGGGATTCCCCTTACTTTCAAGTTGTTTCGACGACGGGCATCTTCCAATGCGGCAAAGCGGCTTTCAAACGTCAGGTTTTGCTTTTTCAGATCACTGACCTCCTGTTGCAGTGTTGTGATCCGTTGCATGCTGGATTGTGAGGTGGTTTCTAGCTCTCCGATGCGGCCTGTCAGGCCCTTCAGGTCCTGGCGTATCGTGGCCATGTCTGCCTGGAGGTTTTTTTGCAGATCCGCCAGCAGCTCTTTCAGTATAGTGGTTGTCACCGGGGCTGAGTCCTGCTTTGTCGAGGGAGGCGGCGGTGGTGGGAGCGCTGGAGCAGGCATGTAGCTTTCCTCTGTGCCGTAGGAGAAGTCCTCTGAGAGGTCAGAGCAGTCTCCTGAGATGGCCGCCATGTTGTGCCCGTGGGCGCCCTGGGCCTGTCTCCACATGTCCCCAATGCTCATGCCTAGCCGGGGTGCCTCCTGCCGAGGCTTTTTCGCTTTTTTCCCCATGGGTCTTGGGTATGTTGAGGGGGTTGTTTGAGGCCCGTTTGCTTAGCTGGAGTGCCGAAAATCGGTAAGTTATGCACCTCGCGGTCCGGAGCTCCATAGACGTGCGACCGTTAGCGTTGGCTCTATTTGACCATTTTTAATAATCTATTTTGTCGCATGTACTGCATGTGAGAAAATTTTGATTTTTTGTTTTTATCCTAGTTTTTCAGACCATGTGTGAAATATTGCAAGATAAAGGAAACTACATACTCTCTAAAGGTATTCGTTTCCTAAATATTTTTTTGTTTTTTAAAGGGTGAACATATAAATGAAAAACAAAAACTATTAATTTACACAATAAAATTTTTTACATTTGTCTTAAAACCAATCTATACACACAATTGCTTTGAGGCATGTAAGCATTGCGTGGGTTGCTATGGCAACTGAATGCATGCCATGGCCAGCGGCAGCGCTCTCGCGGTTTGCGGGAGGAACAGATATAAAGCTGAAAGAGGGGAAAATCAGAACTGCATATATATATATAGAGAGAGAGAGAGAGAGAGAGAGAGCGGTAATCGCTATATATATATGCATAGGCAACCCAGGCCCCACAGCAGGCACCTTAAAATGTAAAAGGGTGGCAAAAATCCACCCCTGTCACTGTGAAAGTGCCATCAGGCCGGCCCTGCTTCCTAAGACTGTAAAAATATATCTTCACCCATCTTCATGGGAAATTGTTGCACAATTCTACAGTCAATGTTAAACCCCTGCAGTTTACCTTTCTATTAAAGGGACTTTGCCACCACTAACATTGTCCCATTTTGTATGGAAGCGGATTTGGGCTATACATTTTGTTAGCCAAAACAGTTACTAAATGCATTACCAAAAACATATTGTACACCTAATACTTTCCTTCTCACTACTGAAGAAGGGATGTCGCATTCTCAAAAATATGAGAAATTAAAGAAATAAGCGGGTCATGTAATTCAAATAATCATAAAAAATATGGGCTGCTTCACACTTGGACGAGCGACTCCAATCAACACAAGTATAATGGTGTGAGCACTCCTAATATTAATCCAGAACTAATACAATAAATGTAGAAAGCAGTATATATTTAATAAAAGGAAAAACAGCCTAAAAACAGACTCGCTCAAAAGGACTCAATAAATAAAACACTATAAAAATCAAGCATAGGGACACAGTGCAGCATCTAAGATTGTAATGCTGTAAAAACAACTGCAACCTATATGTTGCAATGTAAGAAATGTCTCAAAAAAAATCAAAGTAGATATAAAACTAACAAAAATAGGGCACTCAACTCAAGCAAGTGACCTTTACCCAAAAAGAGAGGGTATGTCAACTAAAATGTGTAAAACCCTAAATATACTATAAAAATAAATACCACAGCAATAATAATGAAAGATAACTCTGCACATATATAAATAAATAAAAGATGGCCAACAAGTAATCAAGTGGCAGTACTTATCCGTGGGGGGCCCTCCACGAGTCCAGGAGATGCTAAAGACATGATGGATGTAACACAGGGGGATCAAAAAAGATCCTATGATGACCAGAGAGCTCAGCCCAAAGATACCTCAGTCAGAGGACAAAGATGCCAAATGTTCACTGATATAGTGTACAGTATTGTCTTGGTAAAGTCTCATACAGAGACGAAACGCGTGGACGTATTGATCCACTGTCAGACCTATTACACTGCTCCTTTAAGGCAGCCACTGCCTTTTTCGAAGTTACCGGCTGCGACTTACCACGCGATCCCAGCTTGGTATGTTCCCCAATTGCGGCACGGTGCCAGAGTACGGTCTGTGTACTACAGACAACACTGTTCACAAGATCAGTGAACATTTGGCATCCTGGCCTCCAACTGAGGAATCTTTGGGTTGAGTTTGCTGGTCATAATAGGATTTTTTTGATCCCCCTGTGTTACATCCATCAAGTCTTTAGCATCTCCTGGACTCGTACTTGTTGGCCTTATTTTATTTATTTATATATGTGCAGGGTTATCTCTCACTATTACTGCTGTGGTGTTTATTTGTATAGTAATTTTAGGGTTTTACACAATGTGTGTCCATTAACATTTTAGTTGACATACCTAATTTTTTTGGATAAAGGACACTTGCTTGAGTTGTGAGCTCTTTTTTTTAGTTTTGTATCTACTTTGATTTTTTGATAAATTTCTTACATTGCAACATTTATGCTGTAGTTTTACGGCATTGCAATCTTAGATGCACTGTGTCCCTATGCTTGATTCTTATAGTGTTTCATTGAATCCTTTTGAGCGAGTCTCTTTTTAGTCTCTTTACTACATTTATTGTATTACTTCTGGATCAATATTAGGAGTGCTCACAATCCATTTTTCTAGTTTACCTAAATCATTTGCCATTTCTCTTATCCCAACATCAAACTTAAAATCTCATTTAGAAATAATTTATCAGAATTCCTTATTTTGTATTATATCTCATTAGTTTCTCCTTCGTCTCACAAACTGTCCAATTGAGATAGTAAATCTGACATGTGTTTCCAAAATAAAGCAAAAGCAACCCCCCCCCCCCCCCGCCCTATTATGATTATAGGGTGTGTTTCAAACATAATTTGATTTCAGTTTGTAATTCTATAAATTCATAGATCCATACATCAAGCCCACATAGATATCATTAAACAAACATAGCAGTCAAACCAGAATATATGGGCCATCATCCACAAAGACACATCTTCCCTCTCAAAAAACAATATAGAATTTAGTATAGAATGTAAAATGCACCCCCTGCAGTACCCAGTTTTAGTAGTTGGTCCCTACTTGTTACGAGAAATGAAAATGACTTACCTGATTACCAGATTTGCAGACATAAGTTCTGTTTCTCCTTATGCTTCTTTTGAAGAATCCTGAACAACCATCACAAGCATACACTCCATAATGTTTACCAGAACTGCGATCCCCACACACTTTACAAGGAATGTCCAGAATCCGACCTATGTGCAGGAACAAAACCACAATAATTTAGACTTGGAATATTGAAAGTTAATCACACGGTATTACATTAATGTTATATGGACAGATCAGAAATACAAGCAAATTTTTATCTGATATTTTTTTACTATGACTCTTGATTGCCTCTTTTAGCTAATTTATTCTTGTCTTTGTTGTCTATGTTGTCCATTTTTTAAGTCAAATACAACATTATATTATCAAACAGGAACAAGTAATAAGAGAATAGTGAATTGAAATGAATACAGAAATAGCATATTATTAGTGTTAGTACCGTAGAAACATAATAAAACTATATTTAGCAATGGCATCCCATCTTAACATGAATGGTTAAATATGTCACTCAGAAAACATAAAAATTAAAGGGACACTCCAGGCACCCAGACCACTTCTGCTCATTGGAGTGGTCTGGGTGCCAACTCCCACTACTCCTAACCCTGCAAGTGTAATTATTGCAGTTTTTCATAAACTGCAATAATTACATTGCAGGGTTAACTCCTCCTCTAGTGGCTGTCTACTAGACAGCCACTAGAGGTCACTTCCTAGTTTCTAGCACAGGTTTCCTGTGCTAGAGCGTCGCTGGACGTCCTCACGCTGTGTGAGGACCTCCAGCGTCGCTCAAAACCCCATAGGAAAGCATTGAAATTATTTTTCAATGCTTTCCTATGGGGAGACGTAATGCGCATGCGCGGCATTTCCGCACATGCGCATTAGCTCTCCACGGCCGGTGGGCGAGATCAGTCTCGCCCACCGGCCGACGCAATCACAAGGAGAAGCGTCGCGGAGGCGGAGACAGCGGCGAGGGACATCGCCACTGCCCCAGGTAAGTCATTGAAGGGGTTTTCACCCCTTCAGTAACCGGGGATTGGTGGGTGGGAGGGAGAGGGACCCTCCAGTGCCAGAAAAACGGATCGTTTTTCTGGCACTGGAGTTTCCCTTTAAGAATGAAACATAAGGCCAAACAAGATAACGGAGTGGGAAAAGAACAAACAAGAAATTAAAAAGAAAGGAAATAAGTCTGTGCCCATCCTATTTCAAAGTGACTTATACAGATTGAAAGGATCCAACATTTGAGGGACATTTGCAAGGCTCTCTTCATGTAGACCATGTTTCTCGAAAATTTATGTAAGTATCATTTAGAGTAGCTGTGATATGTTCAATAGCAACCAAAAAGTTAGAGAATGTTTTTTCCAGCATTGGGTTGTCACCAGCTTTGTGCCAATTCAGGCCTAAAAATCTATGTAAAGCTAGAAGTATGCATGAGATGTTGTGAAAGGTCTCCTGTGTACATGAACTTTCCTGCAACATATGAATATAAGAGCCTTTTCTCCTCAATATCGTGAGTACCGCGGGGTGGTGGAAAACATGGGGTAGTTTGGAATGGTTTAAGTAACAGTTCTCTTTCCCAGTAGTAGAGGTAATGATTCTAAAGAAGTTCTCAAAAGTCTTGGGTCATTTTGATTCCTCAAAATTTTCACCAAACTCTCTTTCCCATTGAGAAATAAAAGATGGCTAATGTCTAAATTTAAATCAAATGAAATGGGCATGATTTTCAGGATTTACACCCTGGTCTTTGGTGGACTATCTACTAAAAGATTCATGCAATGTAGCCTCATCCTCTGATCGGAGTTCAAATTGTAAACCACAAAATCTGTGTTTGATTTGTTCCCTGAGTGTCAAAATAGGCATTGGTTTATTCCTTAAAGTCAACTAAATGAGTCTAAATTATAATTTAAAAGTCAGGTAGCATTTTTGAAGTTACAAAAATGCACCTATTAGTGTAATGCAAAATATAAACATAATACACGGTTTTATTTTTTTATTGGTTAATATATATTCCAATCTTTTCACATCTTGGCTAAACCAACCATGGCCTTGTTTTAATGTTGTTGGATAAGCTTTCCAAAGGCTTTAATACTTTTGGATAAAGTTTTTAAATGATTTGATATTAAGAAAAATATTTTACTTTTGTAATGTTTAAAAAGAAATAATATATATCATATATTTCTGATATTTTAATACGCTGAAAAAAAGTATTTTAAAATATTTTAAAAAAGTTTATCAAAAATATTAAATAATTTTGACAGCTTATTCAACAATATTAAAACAAGGATGGTATTGCAAATGTTGGTGTAGGATAAATGTATATTTGATTTGGAACATTTTAATAAAATTGCTGAGGATTCTTGAAATACTGAAACTGGGGCATACTAATGTCATCCAAAGCTCATAGAAGAATGTATTGAATATACTTTAACATTACCAGAATACACTAAACATATACCCATATGAAACAAGTTTAATGTGTTCAAATGAAAGTAAATGTGACGTAGCAGATAGATTTGTCAAGAAAATTGGGTTTAAAATAAATCTCAGATGACTCAAAAGCATCATTCATAAATACAAGAAGACAATTGGAAAATTACATAAAAATTTGCCTAAACCCCATATAGTTTTAGGTGTATTAATTCCACAATATTAAGGTTAGAAAATATTGGTCAGATATTTGAACCAGTTATTTTAATTATTGAAATTAGAAATTGTGTTAAGGCAATAGTTATTGATGTGGTGCCCTCCCAGAGTAATCTGTCAAACCATTTCTGCATGATTTGACACTTACCTGGGTCCTGTTGGCTGCCCAAGCCACATCCAGTCCTCTCAGAGCTGGAGAAGGTGAATGCTAATGTAGGCATTACTCAGTGGCTAAGTGTTTCAGCTGAGCACTGTTCACCAATAAAGGACTTGAATGAGAAAACATATTGGTCAAACTGATATCCAGCTGATCCTGCTCTGAGAAGACCAAAAGTTGTTGGGGTGCCTAGCGGGATCCATATAAAAATGGATCGGGAGCCATCTCTATAGCAACCCATTTGGGTGGATTCACTGAGCTGTGCAATTGGGTACCTCTGTTAGCTGTGCTGCATGAAAGTAAGAGGAAATTTGAGGAGTAACCGATCGCCCTATCTGTCTAGTTATATAGATTAGAGAATGTGAACTCTGAGATTAAATGATAGATGTGACATAATGAAACTAACAGTAGATTTGTGCACAGTGAAAAATTTAGATTCATCCCCCAAAACAAATTTGTTTCAGGCAAAACTGAATTTGTCCATGTAAGTGTTGTGGTTCAGACAAATGCAATCGATGTGATTGTTTCTGGAAAAATTATGCGTAATGCACATATTATTATACTGCAAAATATATACATAATATACATTTTTATTTTTATCTTTGGTTGATATATATTCCAATATTTTCACAATCTTGGCTAAACAAATATTGTTGAATAAGTCTTCCAAATTAAGTGTTAAATCATGCCAAAACAGTTTAACATCTTACTCTGGGATAGATCCAAAACACCATTGCTACTAGAATTACTACAGTGAGTTGTATTGTACTATTCTATCCATTCTATTAATAGCCTCCCAAGTAATAGTCTATCATTTTGCCTATAGAAAACCACAAGGTTTAACATATCCTCCCTACGGAGCATATATTTGGTAGAAAAGCCTGTCCCTCCGGAATTTCTTTGGTTCTTATGTCAATGCTAGCGCTAGCAATTTATGGTGTTTAAACATATCAAAAGTTCCCAAAATTATTACATAGTGACAAGCTACAGGAACCAGGGAGGGACACCAGTTGGAAAACAGTAACCGTTAAGATAAAAGGAAATGTCCACAGTAAAAGTTGTCTGACTCTGTATACATATACATATCTGTATACATATCTTTCAAATGATTCTCTCACATGAAGAAGGCTAGATGAAGAAGTCTCTGTTCTGGGTTGACTCCAAACCATGGATCCAAGATTTTATATATGCTGGCGGTACATCCATCTTGAAGAGTGACCATTATTTTTTTCATGGTGAAATAATGTGTGATTTTATGTAATACATACGAGTATGTGGGGGATAGGAGTCAACACGAGTATTTTGTACTGGACAGATTATGCCGAACAAACATACCGTACTTGCATTCAGTGATGTGAGAAAGGTTGTTGCAAAGTTACGTTCATTTTATGAAAACATGTGATATGACTACTCTACAACAATGGATCAATGGGTTATTACCTTTTTTTATAAGGACCCCAAATTATATAAATGGCATTAGTTTGGTGAGACATTCCTCAACTGGAACATTAGCTCAGAGAAACTCATCTAGTATAATATAGGTCATAATAAACATTTTTAGCCCTGGCCCAGAGGTTAACAAACACTGCTCTACATACTGATAGAAATAGGTTTAGGGGAACATGCTTGTATTTACTAACTGGTTTAACCCCTTAAGGATCAAACTTCTGGAATAAAAGGGAATCATGACATGTCACACATGTCATGTGTCCTTAAGGGGTTAATGATAGAATGTGAAGAGTTTAGGAACATTCCTAAATAGGACAAATGCTAAGCAGAATGCGTTGGCCTTCTCTCCTGGGAGTCAATTAATGTGTTTATTATTAACTGTGCGGGGCGCGTTGAAACCATGTAGATTAATGGTTTCAGTAGATGACACAAAATTAGAGAACGTAGTACAATTTGAACTGGATGTTGCTTGACTACACAAGGATTTTGATTAACCAGAGGAAAGGGCAAAATAAAATTCTACTTTCACTCTGGAGAAAAGGGATAGTGAATAATTGTACACATTACAGCAGGTTTAGCAACTGTGTGTAAAGTTAGTGTATGGTGAGCAAGATTCGTAGTGTATTGCCACGTGTAAAAGGGTATTTACTCGCTTGAAGGAAATATTGTTTAGCCTCTTTATGGTAAGTTCTCCATAAGCAGATATCATCGTGAACATGGAGTGCAATACTAGGGCCAGCTTTGCAAAGCATAGAGCTGGAAAGTGCTACATCAGACTGTACAATGTAGGATTTAGTTATAAAGGAAGGCTAACAGGTTAGCAATGGTTTATACTACCAAATAAATAAATAACCCATTGAATAATATAAGATTTATACAAACAGCTCTCTGTTCAAGCGATCATTAACAGAACTGTACAAAGGTTGTGAGGTCAAGAATGAGACATCAGAAAAGAGTTGATCTACAGCAGCATATGTAGTTCTTTACTATAAGCGTAATAAAGTAATTAACTGAATAGAGACTGCATTATTAAACTTAATGGATGCTTTAAAACTATGTACGGCACAATATAGTGGGCTATACCAGAAATCATGTTCATAATGAATCAAATTGTCATTCTTTCGTCAAGAGTGATTTTTTTTTTTTCCTTTGTGATGCCCAAACGCAAATGCTTTAAAATATTGTGCTTCTTTTTTGACTCGGCAGCAGGAGAAAGAATATTATTTCTGCCTAAATTATTTTGATACCTGGCACCAGCACCATCATTTCCGATCTCAGGAGCAATTTTCTGGGAATGTTTTCAAATAGGAGCGTTGTGTGTGTGATCAGTTGGAACTGAACAAATTTGATCTTTGAGCATCGTTTCTGAAATACAACCCTTTATTTCAGGGAGTAAATGTTCCAGGTATTTCTTTGGGGGAAAGAAGAAGATAAGCTGCAATTTAAAAGTGCCATCAGAAGAAAGAAACTCACTTTTTATGATTCATTTGTTGGTATACTATCAGGGTTATTCACCAAAGTGTGAATTTCAAATGTATGGTCAAAAAAAAAAGCTGGAAATATTCTCTGTCAGCTGTGCTTTCAATTTATCTACTCTAGCCTTAAATTTTAAATTCATTTTTAACTCTCACTTTAGTAAATATCCCTGTTTGTTTGTGCATCTCATAGTATTTCCAAAGACCAATGAAGCACTAAATGTAATGTGAAACTGATTCAAATAGAAAACAAAGTTTTTATTGCAAACAATATTTATCTGAATGTTATGTAGCACTTATACAACCCTGTTGTGTCTCGCAACAGGGTTGTATAAGTTGTTGTGTCCCTCTCTTGTCATATATTTCATGCAAATCTGAAATATTAGTGCAGAACAGAAATATAATCTTGTCACATATAGTAGACATAAAAAACCCCAAAAGAAACAAAATAGTGGTCAAACACCCTGCAAGTGAATATTTAAATAAGGTCCCTGGTGGCATATTTTGAATGCACCTGCATCAGGATATTAAAATAATGTATTTACTAGCAGCCAAGCAACCCAGACGTGTTTGACACAAGCTCCCACGTCTGGAGACAAAAATCGAGGTGCCTTACTCGAGAACCCACACGCACAGATCACTGTCCCCACAGCTAATAAACAGGAGAAGAAGCTGCACCCGATGGTACCTTTTTGGGGAGTCTGGGACACTGGATTGCCTCACTGGGGACTTGAGGCCTACACGCGGCTGGGCCTCCTTACCGCCATCAAGAACTTTCCGCACGTGGGCATCGGCTGAGCTAGGAGGGGTCGTCGGGTGCACACCACTGTACCCCACTACTATGGCACCGAACCCCTGCAAGTTCCAATGGACTGTCTCTGGCAACAGGATTCCCTTAATGGACTGCCCTAATGCCTACCGGCCTTCCCAAGTCCCACACTCACTCTGATATCCATCCGTTAAACTCACTTTACCCTCTCAGCAAACACGACGTGCCAAAATTTGCACTCAAAACCAGGGAACCGGGAGTGGTAGACGACAGTAACTCATGCTTAAACCTCCAGGTGACCCCGAAAGGGCACCTAAGTCGCCGGATGGATTGACAGCTACCCTCATGATCATCTACGGGTACCAGGGACTTAACCCAGCATACCGGCTCCGGGTTCGCAAAGCCTGATCTGTTATTATTAAGTCTGTTATCTATTTGTTTTCCCTCATGTATAGCAAGGTGCAGCCAGTTACAACTGAAGATTAGCCCAGTGGTTTTCCCCTTAATTACATATTCAGCACATGCCTAGTCCTTGCAATTCCAGATAACATTACGTGAATACTCAGACAAGTGCTATGCTTAAACATGATCACAGCTCAGATTAGCATGTATTAAATCATATTTTCTAGCACTCATTAACTTTGTTACTGCCTGACATCACAAACTAACTTACCGCTTAAAACAATGATTAGCCATAGCATGCATGTATGTAGAATGTCTAGGCAAAGCGTAATGTTTAAACTTTATTACTCACTCGATAGGCACATGAGCAAGCGTTCCTTTGTATTTCATTTTATTTTATTTTAGTCTCTTGTAGACTCTTAAGACTCGACTATACTTGGTAACGACGTGTAAAATATACCTATCTGTTTAGCCTGTATAGTGTCACTTTTGTTATAACTCTGCTTGATATCTCACTTAAGTCTAACCACTTACATTATTACTACGCTAAACTTACTCGAACTACTCTTCTTAATACAAAATGAGGCCAACTGTTACTCAGAGATGATATAAATTGCATTGTATTATACCGGTTATGTATGAAACTTTATCGTCTCCCCTTTCTCATTCTGTACCCCATATAATTTTATGCCTCAAATAAAAAAGAGATTTGAAAAAAAATAAATAAATAAAAAATAATGTATTTATGTTTGCAATTCTTATTGTGGAAAACTACTAAAAAAAATATTGCACATACAATCCAGGCCCACATGGCCCAGCTCCGAGGGGACCTACACGGCCTCACGACCCGCATGGGCACTATAGAGAGCGAAACCCAGAAACAGGCCCAACAAACAACCCGACTTCAAACGGCTATACAAGAGCCACAAACCCAACAAAGAAAAATGGACCAAAAGCTTGCAGAGCTGGAAGATCGGAGGTGCGCACCGAACCTCAAGATTAGGGGTATTTTGGAGGAGATCCCGGAGACAGAGCTACCACACTTCCTATGGCTACTCCTCGCAGGACTGCTAACCCCAAAGCAGGCTAAACAGGTGGGAGTGGAGGGGTTGTTCTGCCTTCGCAAACTAGCGACAGCACCAACGTCAGCACCAAGAGATCTCTTAGTAAAGTTCCACAGCAGCAAAGATAAAATAGCTCTCATGAACGCAGTCTGAAACCACTCACCATACCCCTTCAAAGGAATGCAACTGTCGTTCTATGCAGATCTGTCCGGGAGCACCATGGCGTGGAGGAGATCACTTAAGCCCTTCACGGCGCTACTCCGATCCAACAGCCTCACGTACCGATGGCGACTGCAACGCGTACTGGAGATACTACACGGCACCGCCACACATTCCGTCAGTGATCTCGGGGAGGCAACTGATCTGTTACCTAAGCTGGGACTACCAACCATTGCCCTGGACACAGTGCGATCGAGCACAAAATCCTCCCTACCTCACACCACCTGGAACCCTACAACAGCACGTCCCTTCATACCTCGGGGAGCGCGACAAGATGAACGGGCAGCTGTCCCCACCTGAGCGGCTCCAGTTTGCCTGCAGAGACAGGCCTGAACTTGCCTCACCACTAGAGTTGAGTTTTTACATTTTACTCTATCAAGTGTCTCTAAATTTTTCATTACTATTTTATGTTACCGTTTCTCTCTTATGTTGATGTTACCCATCACTCTTAGATCCTCCTCCACTGAGGCCACACGCACAACACTACTCCCCCCCCCCCCCCCCCATCACACATAGTGGGGTACTCCAAGACGAGCCACCAGACTGCCAGACCTCATTCTCACTACGTTGATCCAGCATTTGCACTCTCTAATATTACCACTCTGGAAAACCCGGAGTCCCCCCCCCCCAATCCCACACCGAGGCATGGGCTGAAGGGCCAAGTCACCCTGTGAACATCGCCCTCCCCTCTAGGAGAAACCCCCCAGGGACACACGATAACAAATCACAGCAGCTACCACAGGGACCCTGGGTACTAACCCACATACCTGCTACTAAATGCCTGAGCTCCAACTTCAAGTTAACCTTAGGTATTACCCATTATTTAATTATATCAAGCCAGACTTAGCTCACACAATTTATATCTTCTGTATTTTCTTTTATTTTACATGTATACTACACACTACAATTTCTTATGCATACTCTTATGTTACACTAAGCTTACCTATGCATCACAAAATATAAAAATATTGTGCATATGCTCATGCCAAAGATTACCCTGTAAACCTTGTGTGTGCTGTTGTGGCGCTTGATCTAGCAATGTAATCTGCACAACAAAAATAAAAAATTATTTAAAAAAAAGTTAAGTTGTTACAAGCCCCCAAGCAACAAGGAGGGCTGGCACTGCCCAACATACAAGCCTACTATCAAATGGTTGTCTTAGCCACAGCTATACCCCATATCATAACCACTGCCAGGCCACAATGGGTTTCCCTGGAAACAGACTTAATAGGAGGTCACGAAATCCCCAATATGCTCTGGACGTCAAAACAACTTAGACCAAGTGTTGCTCTCTTTCCCCATCAGGTCCAGCTCCTCTTCCAAATATGAAATAAATACCGACCCAAATTGGGTAGCACCCCTACCTTCTCCCTGGCAACCCCACTTAGGGCTCTGTCTTATTCCATCCCCACATTTAACCCATTACAATGGCATTGTAGGGGCGCAACACACCTTTACCATCTGTTCGAAGTGGGCACACTACTAGATTACCCACGCTTCTCCGCTAAATATTCACTCCCACAGTCTTCACTATATTTATACCGTGGAAATCCTACTTAACCAAAACATTGAGACAACACCCAGACTTATCTTTTACTACCATGTCATTCACTACCTGGGAACAAATGTGTATAAATGCGAAACTTTCACCTCAATGTTAACCGATCTCCATGTGCCATACCCTAATAACCAAACACGACAGCTTCTCCTCTTCCAAATATGCGAAGCAATGAGAAGCAGACCTCCAATGCTCGATGACACCTAAAGAGTGGGATACATAATATCCAACCCGCTTAAACTACTCCTATCATCCTCCCACCTAGAACAACATTGATAAATCCTCTACAGATGGTACTTTGTACCAACCAGATTACATAACATTGCCCCTTCCACCCCCCACATTTTTAATGTTCCCTCTAAAGCAGGGCTGCCCAAAACAGTAAATCCCCAGATGTTGTAAAACTACAACTCCCATGATGGTTTGGGGATCTGGGAATCTACCTTTTGGGCACCTCTGCGCTAAAGGATAATATCAGTGTAACAGTAATAGAAAACTGCTATAATTATCAGACAATCCATGGTCCCTCAAACAAATCTAACAGGAGCATTGAGCATGCATATTAGTAGCGGTGATTATGCTCACATGTTGCCTATGACATCACACTATACAAACATCAATAAGTGAAATGATATAAAAACCAAATACTGCTCCAGTTTGCTGCTGTCCTGTGAAGTGTCATCCTAATACATCCTCAATGTAAATCAAATGCAAATAGTAGGAAGTACATGTGAGGGAAAATATGAATAAGACACCATAGTGTAATTTAAATACTACACTACGATGTGTTCTTAGTCATCTTCTCTCAAATGCACCTTATATTTCCATCTGTGATATCACATGCATGTGCACATAATGTACATAACACCATAGTAGCATCATTGAGGTATATGCAGCATACCTCGAGCACTTACATTTAGTTTAGCTTAAGGTGGGGCTAAAAGTGGTAAGTTTGACCTACAGAATGTTTTGTTTTTGAAAAGGCTTATAGCATTCAAATTAAGCAAGATGAGTTAGATTACTTTAAGCGTTATCATACATGTATGTTTTTCAGTAACTTTAAGAGTATTTTAAGAAACTGACACCCTTGTCCTCAATCATGGTACTCACAACTGTTCGTATTTATTGTTAGAGGTGCAACCCCCACCTTAATTAACACAAAATCATTTCTTGAAAACTAATTTTTTACTTTTATTTTCGTATGTGCCTCTCATAAAGACCATTAAGGACAAAATGTCACCTGCCTAACCTTTAGTAGCACAGCAAAGGTTCACATTGGAACTTACAAGGGTGTTCCTAAATGTTTCAGGAAACGTTGGAGCACAATGGAAAAATGGACTAGTGCACCCGCATTGAATTACATGGAGTATTTGTCATCATGTCTAAATAAGTAGTTCAGTTGCATCAGTTTTCAGTTGTAAAACTGGCACTGTGACAGTTCTTGCATTGCAATAGACTTTGTAACAAAATAATTATTTAACAAAATTCTTTTAATAGACTTTTATCAGTGCCTGATGGTTCCTGTAGTTTTTTTAGACGTCAGTGGTGCTTCAGTAATCAAACTTTTGTGGGCAGTTTATATTTTGAATTTGTTATGTCTGTGCCAATGAGGATCTATTGAACACGTGCTAATGAACAGGTTAGCATATAGTGGTTTGTACTGACCCTATATATTTGCATAGTGGTCTCATATCTCATCTGGTTCTACTAACATGTCAATTTTTTACATTTATTTTTATAAACTCGTACTAATTACTGTATTCTTTAAATCCTTACTGTAGGTGGAGTTGAGTAACTTGTTGATATTACATGGATTACACTTTGATGTAAATAACTAAATTGATTACTAAATATATTTTATCGTTAATACTTTATATATATATATATATATATATATATATATATATGTGTGTGTGTGTGTGTGTGTGTGTGTGTTAAGCATGCCATCATCCATATTTTTAGCTTTATTAATATTTAAACTTTTTATTTTTTTAAATTCTTTATTTATGTTACACAAATAGAGTACATCCGTTCAAAATGACTAAATGACAGGTAGGAGTCTCGCAGAACTCAAGAAAGGTACATATAGAACATTTCGTAAGTATGTCTCAAAGGTACAGCATACATTATAGACGTTGATGAGCCGCACAGGGCTCAATAGATCGTGGTTTGTATCTTAGAATGCATCACATTTCCCTACACCTGACAGTGAGCATGTTCTCCAACTTGTGTGTGGTTTAGCCCAATGTAATAAGGAGAAATAAAGAAATGGAAAGAAACCAGAAAAAAAAAACCTGTGCCACCACGCGTGCCCTCCCTAAATTCCATAAGTCTTCCTAGGTCTGGCTAGAGACATCCTTTTTCCACGGTTCCCAAACCTTGGAAAAGGTGGACATTGTGCATCTCACTTTTGCTGTTAACTCGTCCATGATGCAATAGTCTTCTACTTTTGCTAGAACCTTGCAAGCTGCTCAAGGGAGACTGTTTATAAGCGATTGCACACATGTCTGAATGGTGCGCCCCAGTGCACCTATTTGGCACGTGCAAACGAAGTCGTGAATGACACGAAATCAGCAATCCACTGACCTTGCATATTCTGGAGCTCCTTTATAACGTGACGCAATTCAAATAAAGCCACAGGTATTTCAAACCCGGCCTTTCTCCTCCCAATTGCCATGTTGTGTTTCTTGTTTAGCCCAATAGTGTGTTTGTGATATCTTTCATCTCCAGTTACTGACCTTGGCTTGTTTACCATTTATTCTGTTCTCTGTATTCCTGATATTTGGCTTGTCTAAAGTTTACTCTAATTTACTCTAATTTCTCCTACCCTTGACCTTGACCATTCATACATTACGCACTGCCATTCTATGGTCTGGTAATATGGATAATATATTCTGTTGTAGATTAGGTTCTGTGTGTTTGGGTTCTCTTACATATACTGTGACAGCAGTAAGCTGAGCATGATAGCCTACTGGCCTACCATTTCATGCTGGTTGGGTGTTGGTCCCTGCTCCTCCATTATGATGACCACTGGTAGATAACCAAGAACCTATAGCCTACTCACTGTGTCATTCAGCTACATCATCTAATGCTCCATACAGGAACAGGGAGACGACATAAACGTAATGTAAATAATATATCTATAAAGTAAAACATTTTAATAGATAAGAACAGTTTTTAAGAAAAAAACAATTGTTGGGGTTTTTTGAGAAAAAAGACAATATTAGCATAGTACTCAACACAAGTAGTGTTAAAAAAAAACGGACAAAACTCTAATATATATGTAAAAGTTTTGGAATTTGCCAGTAATGGACTTTGTTGGTGAAAGAGTGAGGAACCTACAGTTTAATGGAAAGTCAATGTCCAAGTCAAGATGAAACCAATAACTTTACCTGGTTAAATCACAGCTGTATTCTGATTGGCTGCATAATTATTTCTGCCAACCAGAATAAAGCAATTTCATAGCATAGTCAGGGAGCTGACAGTCTACAGACCCAAGTAAAGCCCCAGCATGTCCAAACTACAATAATGGCAAAAATATCACCTGACAAAAATCTCTGAGCAGAACAAATTATATATCACTCTCACCCTATTTGATGGCTATTGCCTGTCCTAATGTGTCTTATACCCCACCTCCTATAGACTGTAAACTCATTTAAACAGGGTCCTCTTCAACCTATCGTTCCTGTAAGTTTTCTTGTAATTTCTTGTAATTTATATTTATATTTATAGTTACATCTCCCCTCTCATAATATTGTAAAGCGCTAGGGAATCTGTTGGCGCTATATAAATGGCAATAATAATAATAATAATAATAATAATATATATATATATATATACACTATTCACAGGTGCTTAAAATATACAAAATTATAAAAGTTCTGCAAAAGTCTTCCACAAGTTAATCCCTTTACTCAAAATGAACCCTTCATAAAACAAAAACAAAAAAGCCACTGAGTGTGAATATTCACTATTGTTTTTATAGTGTGCGTGTTCTGCTAAATATCTCTGAACATCTTCAAATTTTGTAGGATGGAAGGATGGACAGACAGACAGGCAGACAGACAGATAATCCTTTTTAAGCTACCTTTTTCTTAATCAATGTGTATTTTCTAAAACAAAACAATTAGAACCAAAATACTGGGGGCTAGTTTGATTATGATAAATATTTTCGTTTCAGTTCTGTTTCCCTGTAATATAATGTTTAATATGTTGCATGTCATCATATTGGATTCATGCAGTTATTGCATTCAGATTTTATGAAGTGTTGAATCAGAAATAAAACACTGAGATTTTTCACAGCTGCATGCATGTCCAGTCTATTCCATCCACAGCACTGTGATCTGGGCTTTAATATCTATCTAATCATTCATATTACTTCATATTAATAGCATATGTCTAGGACCACAAAAAGAGTTGGTAACTATTATGTGGATTTCACATATACTTATTTCATAAAACTGTATATTCCACTAGATTGTAGAACTGATACAATAACTCTAAAATGTGTAAAATACAATTGCCAGACAATGCCTTTGCTGTTTCCCTTTTTCCTGCTACAAAAGAAGATTTAAATTATTATTTTTTTTTAATTTTCACACTAATATATGCAAATTAAGGGTCAAAATAAATACTGAAACTGACTCATGAATAAGTCCCAAGAGATGTGTATTGAATAATGCCTGTTCATCTACCTACATTGTCATTGAAAACATAGAATCATTTTATCATCAGATATATATTTTGCAGATCTTACGAAAAGATTGCATTCCAAACAAGTTAAAAAAAAAAACTTTCACATAAGTATGTTAACCCTTTATGGCGATGAGGGTTAAATCCTAAAAGCCACAGTCCAGGAGCCTATTCATGAATCAGTTAGTTGTGGTTAGCTGATTAGAGAATTTCCGAAATTAACCACAAAAAAAAAAAAATAATAGTAAAAAAAAAAAAAATAATAACCCTACATTTTGCAATTGTATTTTGTGACCCGAACAATTTTCTGTAAAGCTAATAGGTCCTCAGTCAGTGTAAAATATAATTATTTACTGTCAATATGTTTGGATTCTTTGCACATTGTATATTTTTTACATTTGTAATAATGTCACATTTGTGTTTGATAATTAACCGTTTAACTATTGCACCAGATGTCTATGAATTTCTGTATAATGTGATAAAAAAAGTTATTGGACAATCAGAGTTTGCTATTCTATGGCAGTGCACTTTTTTATGTCCTATAAATATAAACATAATGTACCATAACTACTTACACTGCCTGGGCAAAATCTGACACTATGTAGATCCCATCAAGCTTTGACTGTCGGATATATACTTACTGTCACTAACTGCAAATTAAATGCAAATGTTTTCTGTCCTTACTCAGCAATCATCACATCGCAAGAATAAAGAAAAGAATAGATAGATAGATAGATGGATAGATAGATAGATAGATAGATAGATGGCTTTATATTTCAAACAATATATATATAGTTTACTGGAAGAAAAGTCTGTTTGTTGCATTTATACTATGAAATGTCAATAAGTTCTGTAAAAACATTTTAGCTGGGTTTAATGTCTAACTCTTTTTATTATAGATTTTGAAATCCTATGGTCAATATTCAGATAAAAAAAAACTTTTAAGAAAATGAAATTCCCATTCTGAATTTTTGGGGGCTTTTTTTCTTAAATTTTGCAAGTATTTTTTTTGTTATCAATGTGTTTAGTGAATAAACCTTAGGTTTTAACGGTCTGGCTTGAATTTGATGTTGAGCAGTTCAACGTGCTATGAAAAGCACTTGATTTTATTATATTTTATTTAACATATATTATCATAGTTTATGCAAGCCTGCTTCAAGCTATAGATCACTAAATTATCCTGGGTGTAGATTTTGTGCCCCTCTCCAAAAATTAACTAATCACAGAGAATTGTCCTCTCCTGCATCAAACAAAAGTGATAATGAAAAAGCAAAATAATATAAGTCATCATAAAAGTGGGTGTGATTTTTTTTTTTATCTGAGCTGTCACCTAACTCCTATACACTATACACTCCACTATAATCATTAAATAAAATATAGATTATATAACATCACATGTCATAAGACTTGGGGACGACTTTAGTTGCGTTAGATACCATTTTATATTTTACTCGATGTCATAATCGCAATAATTGTGTACAAGCTAATCAAAGTAAATTATTATTATTATTATTATTATTTTAAGATATGGATAATAGATAGCCCACGACTTAAATTAAAAGGTGGAAACTCTCATATCATTAGCAAAAACAATCCACTTTCTGATTGACAAAGTTACAGGCTCTTCTTTAAAGATAGTCGATCCCACCAATTTAAAGAGGTTATGCATTCTGGAGCAAAATTCTAAAGCTGGAGCAGTCACCATGGAAACCAATAGAATGTCCAGGCTGAGGGTTCCACTTTTAGAATGTTGCCCCAGAATGATTTTATAAACAACTCCTTATGTGTGTCATATCACAATCCTTAATGATATAATGGGGTATTTATACTTTAGTTATTAAACACATTATTGTCTGCGATTGTTGAATAATCTTTTTAAATTGTTTTTAATATTAAAGACTTATAAATAAGTCCCTATATATTCACTGGGAATGGGAGTACGAGGTTAACATAGGGAAAGGTGACCTATTTTGCAGAATCTGTTTTAATTACATGAACTCCATTGAGATGATCCCAGTGAAGTATTGAGGAGTAAAGGTGATTTAGGAGGCAGTGAAGGGTGATTGAGGGCTGTATTCGAAGCAAGCATCATCCCAGGGAGGCTTGGACTGAAAACAGACCTTAGATATTTCTCTACAGCAGGGACTCTAAGACAATGTCCAAGAACAGACAACAGGGACATTAGATAAAGTGTTAACTTAATGATTTTCCCATTGAAACTGGTTTGACTGCCTCCAATAAGCCAAGCTGCCACTTCTCTTAACTAAATGGAACTCGACAGCTGCTATATACAACAGGACTGGGGAGAGAGGGATTAAGCCTGGGTGGGGGTGAAGGGGGCTGTGAAGTTACTTGATAGAAATCTTCCATACAATTATCTCCAGCAGTAAAGTCTGTTAGTAAAATAACTTTCTCTGGATAGAACATGTTGGTGTGGTTGCAGGTAGCAAGTTTTCCCCAAAGGTTGTCTATAAAAAAACAAAAAAATACAAAACAAAACAAAACAAAAAAAACAAACCTGTTTTATTTGCTTCTTATGAATGTGTAATTACAAGCCCTTTCTGCCACCTACCTATTGATTTACCAGTGACCCGTCAAAAAGAGTAGCATGGGAATTCTGCTATCACACAATGCCAACAGGGAGGGCACTCAATCCCCCTATCCCCTCCTGCAGGCTTAGCTTCAACTCATACAAACGCCTCCTCCCTGCACCCAAAATGGCTCTGCAGCCCTGCACCCTTATGGCATCCACTGTACATAGTGCTGTCACCGCAATGACGTCATAACTCCCACATTACATCAAAACTGCACATATATAACAATATATATATATATATATATATATATATATATATATATATATATATATATATATTATACTGCTAAGCATCACCTACCCACATCAACATACCAAAGGAGATTTGTACATGATGCCTAATATTACATTTGGGGATCAGTAGGTGGTTTATTCTCATCATATTTTATAATCTAACGATATATAATGAGTATAAATACACTATGTACACACACAGATGTGTGATTCTTAGGACACATTGCTCAGTCTGACACACAATACAATAATTAATGTATATCATTACTCTGATGTAAGTTAACAAACATACAGCCTATCACCCTGGGCCCAGCATAGGGTGCTGGTAGGGGCACACTGTCAGTTTGGGTTGTCTGATAAATAAATAACATACCTCATACCATGAGACCTGACAGGGCTTATTGGGGTCAATATTCTGGTTAGAACAATGGAAAATGCTGGGAGCAATGTTAACATGACATAGGGTCATGGGGAGAACAGATTAATTAGGGTTGGAGGGTCCCTGTGTTTGAGCAGCCTGGTCTGACAGTACAGCCAGAGAAAGCAGATTTTTATTGAACTGGGGAACCGTTTTTAACATCTCTCAGCAGGGGTGCTTTGGGACTTTTTGTGTGTTATAATTGCTTAAAGATATATGGCAGTTTAGATTACTGTAATTACCATCAGGGGCTGTTGAAAGAAGTTAGTCTGGATTTGAGAGATTGCTCCCTGAGTTCTTACTACCACCCAGGCAGAGATCAGACCACATAACTATACAGTGAGAAGCCCAGCACTGGTGGCCTCCAAGTCACAGGTCACATCCTGTACTCCCATCAGCAGGTCATGTATGTAGATGGGACAATGACTAACTAATATGGACTCCCAGCCAGACTGCACAGTACAAGACCCCCCTCCCACTGCATTAGACCAGAAGAAGTCAAATACTATGAATCATTACTATGCATGTGGGGATGGAATTCTTTTCAATATTCTAATATTTATTTTAACTTGTTGGATTTCATAGGAGAAAATTATTATGAAAAGTATAAAATATAAGTATTTACAAAGTATATCTTTATATACGTTCCAGTAAATTATATAAAAAATAAATAAATAAATATATATATATATATATATATATATATATATCTCTATCTATCTATCTATCTATCTATCTATCTATATATATATATATATATATACATTTTATCTTTTCTAATATTTTTCGAAATACATCATATATAATTATTTATTTGTCATAATGTTCCCATGGTAGATATATTGACAGAGTTGTTCTTCGATTTACTTACATTGAAATAAACTGTCATGTATTATTAATTGATTGGTAGTTTCTAACCTATCTGCGTATTTATTATCGTTTATTAAGTTACAGCAATATCTTAAGATATTACACAGTCACATATATTTAAGAGTTCTATTTGTCTGTCAAAATAATGCTCTAAAGGGAGCATCACTCCCAAAGAATTTAAATACACCGCATCCATTGAAACTTTCATATGCAGAGCCTAAACGTGTTAAATTTTAGATTTTATTGAAATAAAATGTATGAATAAGCAGAAAGTGATGTTAATCAATTATTGCAAAGGCATTCAATATATCGACGATCGAATATTAAACCGGTTATATTATTTATTGTAACGTACAAAGTTAGAACGGGATATAAATGTATCAGTCAATAACCGTATTGATTAATATATATATATATTGCCTGCATTTTAACTGCGTGTGAATTGCGCATTTAATAGTTTTTTTTTATATTTTTAAATTTCATTTGAGATGTCTTGTTATCAAATTAATTGTGAACTCGATTTATTGTAATATAGATAAATAGACAGATAGATATTTAATATCCATTGTCTCGGTCAGCAAGGTTTATATATACATATATTGATCTGTTCGTTTGTTGTGTTTGTTTGTTTGTTTGTTGTTTGTGTGTGTGTGTGTGTGTGTGTGTGTGTTTTTATCCGAACTTCAAAATTTAGATTAAAAATACAAGCTGTAGAAATTGCTGAAGAACGATCCCAACACGAGTATTTAGGCCTATATCTCTATTTATCACATGTCGCTGTTTAGTGAATAGCTCCCCAGATAAACTTTGCATGGGCTTATCAGCAACTTCTGCAATAAACAATTAGCTATACTGAGAATTTCCAGTATTAAAGGATTCGGGATTAAAGAAAATGTGACTTTTAAGTTGTTTTTGCTTCGCTTGTTTCCAGGCTTATTAACCATAATTAGAGATGCTATGTGCAATAGGTTGGATTTAAATCCGCTTTGCAGCAGTGGATTAGAACAGAGTTGCCTGATTCTAATAAACTGGTAGCAAACTTTTTTTTCTTTTTTTTTTTTTTTTTTTTACACTATCGCTATTAAATTGCAAACTACAATATTTCCTATGTTTCAAATCTCCCCAATCACACTACTTTGCATTTGAAAGTGACAAGTTACATTTCCATGTTAAACAAGTTTGTCAGAGAGAAAAGTTATTTTTTTTTTAAAAAAAAACTTGTTTTTGATGTAAATCGTGTCAAGAACATGATCCATTAAAAAAATAACACATTACTTAGTGTACTTGGCAATGTTATACTGCTATTTTATGCACTATTAGCTGAGCGATCTTATCTCACAGGTTATGTACATACCTACTGCTAGAGTACAATATTAATGGTACCCGTGTAAAACAGTACACGGTGTGTAATAAGATTAGTAAATACATAAAGGCACAAAGGCAATTACAAATGTAACAAATAAATAAAGAAAAAAATATTTTGCATTATATATATAATATATATATATATATATATATATATATATATATATATATGCAAATGATAGATAGTTTATGTATACATATATATATATATATTTACTGTATAATATACAATAGATTTTATTATAATATATAATATATAATATTATAATATATTATATTATATTATATTATATTGTATTATATATATAATATATTATCTCTCCAATTGTAAATGTAGTATAGGTCATGAACTATTTGTAAGTATAATAAAATCTCCAAGGAAGAAGCTACCCACTTGTTGATCCTGCTGGTTTACTCATCCTGATGGATTTTCTGTGTCTCTTGCGATGCTCCAGAGAAAGTCCTGTAACAGGTGCAGTACAGAGAGCTACAGCTCAGCCCTCACTTGACAAGTCAGCATCCTTGGAGATGGGATTCGATACTAAGTAACAAGCGATCTGGTGCTGCAGCGAGTCTGAATCTGCATAGAACGTTCACTCCATCAAACCATCTCCAGCAGAAGAACAAGCACAGACAAGGACAAACAGCAACAAAAAGTTGACGTGCTTATCGGAGGTATTAAAATGCAGTTGTTGGTTGTGTTCTGTGACAATAGCTATGGAAGTCAAGAAGTAGTCTTTATTTCCTGGGGCAGTATTGCTGGTGTCTAAGTAGGCTTAGAGAAGTTGACTGCATGAGGAGGAGGTGCAGAATGAAGTTCAGATTAAGCAGTGCCTGGCTCTCTGCAGGGTGGATCACACACGGTTTGCAAGCCAGAAGTTCATTGCATTGAGTGACTTTGTGCTTTGAGCTGCAGGCTCCAGCCCTTAGAATAAAACCAGGGTAGGAGCTAAAGGACTGAGCACCAGGGAGGAGAGGAGGGCTCCCAGCCATTGCCCAGTGAGCTTCCCCCCTGCTCTTCCCAAAGTGCTGGAGGAACCTGACGTCATCACTGCCAGGGGAGGTGTGTGCAGTGAGGGAGGAGGGAGGTGATATTAATGAATCTCTTAGACTCAGAGGAAAGCCCAGCAATGATCATACAGGGTCGCTATGTCTGTATCATGGCAGAACGTTAGTCACAATGTATCCCATCAGGTTGGGCTGTTAACCCTTTCAGTGCTGTGTGCGTGCTCCAGGTTTTGGGACTCACCTCTTCTCTGCCTAAACACCTTGTGCTAGGATGGGGGCTGGTCTGGGGCTGGCTGCTAGGTTCTGGACCACCAGGTATGTCTGTCTATCAATACTTGGCCATTTAAGTGAATCTTAATAGAATTCCTAATCTACAATTTTATGACAAACCGGTCTACCCGTCTATATATCGTTTTTGGAGAAACTAGTGACCGAGTCCAAATCTCAGGAAAGTTTTAATTTCTAGGTCCCATTTACAAATCCAGGCCACACTACCTGCCTCTATTAAGTATATATATATTATAAATGTAAATATTTCTATATAAATCGTCTGTCTGTCTATCTATCTATCTATCTATCTATCTATCTATCTATCTATCCTCAGTTTACAAACTTCCAGTGTACAGAATCGGTAAGTGCATATATAATGTCTCACTCTACGATATGATAATGATGGATATTCTGATTGTAAGACTCTTAGCTCAAGTAATTGGAAGTAACTGAATCCATATGTTAATAGACTAGCTAATTGACAGATGTCACTGCATGCTGAATTGACCGTTTGTGTGAGGCATGTACAACATATTGGGATTTTAAGGCTTAACCCAGAGGACCACTCAGACATCAAGTGTGTGGACTCTGCACAGTGCTGAGCATCAATCGGTCCTACAAATCACCATGTGAATTATTAAACCTCATCTCCCATGACTACTAGAGTTATACACTAACTTGGGGCCACATCAGCCATGTTTAATGTGGTATTAGTGACCTGGGGTAGGTAGGTAACATTAACGTAGGTATACAGGTCAAGGTGTACTCCTAAACACAGTGATTCTGGCATTTACAACAGTGTAGCTTTAAGGGATCTGGAAGCATCTCACTCATTAATCAACGTGAATAGTGTGTTGAAAGCAGACAGGTAGTAAAGTAAGGCCAAAATTACTGAGCATGAAGAAAAATTATCTACCTGGTTAACTGGTTAACTGTTTTTGGTTTCTATTTCCCAATTCAGCTATTTACTCACAGGAACTAACTGGTGGTTAATGAATGAGCCCCAAAAAGGAAAAAAAATATAGAAAACAGGGTGAAAAACAATCTGACCCCCAAAATAAAATGACAATTGCAAGAAGAGTACTGTTGTCATGTATACAAGTCTGTCATTTGTGTAATTCAGAAAGTACTTGAATAATATAGTATAATGGATCTCATTTTCAAGTATGTGCTTGTAGTACAGATACAATGTTACCATATTAACACATTCACTGTAGATATACAAAGCAAGCAGTATTGCCAAAATGGGAGGGCAGGCAGATTACAAACCAACCTTTCCACATCTTGTTTTCCTCAGTGAGTTTTTGAATGAATTTAATCTGGCTGCAGAAGTTCCTGGAAAAGATGGGTGTGTGGGGGAGGGGGCAAAAAGTTATATTCACAGGCATTCACAGGCAAGTTTTTACTACCTGGTAGAGAAGAACGACATTAACCCTTTCCCTGCCAGTGTTACAATGATTACAGCTGGACTCTTGTCTCCTATTTAAAAACATTTTTTTTCAGTAATAAAGGGGTAAAGCTTGATCACATCATTGAAAAGGCTACAAGATATTGATAGCCTCCCCTTATATGCTACATTTGTTTAGTGACTAGCTGCACCCCATCTTCAATACAACCAAAAGCATTAAGCCATTTTTGCCCTTCTCACTTGGTGGGAGTATGTCACAAGAGATTTGCATAAATTGGGATTATTGATTATTGCAAAATAAAATATGTATTTCATACCATAGACATATTTAGCAATTCAGACAGGTTTGGTTCCATAGTGGATCCTCTAAGCATATTCAACACTTAATACTCAATATTTACATCCTTCTAGCATTCAAAGGGTTAACACATTTGGATGGCTTTGTGGTGAGTGCTGGACCAAATGTAGTTGGTTGGGAGTTTTAACACTAGTTGGAGATTAATGTAAACTATTTATCTGACTTTTAGAGTCTCTGTGCAGCTGGTATTAGACATGTGCAATTCGTTTCGGTCCGAATATGAATTCGGACGAATTTCGGGCAATTCGGACATTCGGGTACTTCCGAATGTCCGAATTGCTAAAGTTCCGAAGTGAAAAAGTTCCGAAGTGCCGAAGTTCCGAAGATGACGAATTTTCGAAGTGTCGAACTGCCGAAGTTCCGAAGTGCCAAAGTGCCAAAGTGCCGAAGTTCCGAAGCACAGTATTGCCTAAGTACTAATAATGTACTTACCCAGTGAAAGAAGAAAAATGTTACATTGTATACAATTTTAAATAAAAAGTATACAAACATAGCCAGGATTCAGCTGTAAGCATTTGCAACACTTACAACAATCAAGTAACATACATTCATATAAAATGTAAGTTACTTGGCCAGTCAATGTAATGACAGGAATGAATAAGTAGATAACTCCCTAATTCCCACGGCATTAGGGAGCTATCTACTAAAAGGCTGAAAGACCTAAATTGGTCTTTCAGCCAAATTTACTAATACTAAGTAAAGATGACTTAGTATTAGTAAATTATGCCCCTACTCGCTATACCGTGAGCAGGGGCATGTCTATTAAACAGTGAGCAGCCTGTAGCTGCTAACTGTTAAAAAAAAAAAGGTCCCCCTTCCAGAGCCCCCACCCGTGAGCGGCGGGTGGGGGTACTAAATCCTAAAAGGTAGGGGGACCTAAGGTCCTCCCCCCTGGCCCCAGCCCCTGAGCGGCGGGTGGGGGCCCTAAATACTAATAAAGAGGGGGACCTAATGTCCTCTCCCCTGGCCCCCACCCCTGAGCAGTGGGTGGGGGTTCTATATACTAATAAAGGGGGGGACCTAATGTCCTCCCCCCTGGCCCCCACCCCTGAGCGGCGGGTGAGGGCCCTAAATACCAATAGGGGGGGAACCTATTGTCCTCCCCCCCAGCCCCCACCCCTGAGCGGCGGGTGGGGGACCTAAAAATTTTTTCCCATCCCCCCAGGTGACTAGGGGTCCCCAAACCCCTAGTCACCCCCTCCCCCCCCAAAAAAAATGATCCCCCTACCTACCCCTCTCACCCTAAAAATAATGAGGGGGGGACCTTTAACTAAGAACCTGTAAAAAAAAAATAACTTACCATTCGATGTTTTCTTTCTTCTAAAATCTTCTTTTTTCAGCCCCAAAAAAGGCCAAATAAAAAACCATAATAACCAACGCAATAAAAAAAAAAAAAACGAGCGCAAAAAAAATAATCCTTCTTCACCCATGGAGGGCTCCGCGTAGACTGAGCTCTGCAGGGCGGGGGAAGGCTTATAAAGCCTTGCCCCGCCCTGCAATTAGACTCAGAGCACTCTGATTGGTGGGTTTAAGCCATCCAAACACAGTGCTCTGACAGGTAAATGAAGAGACTGACAGGTTTGTCTCTACATTTACCTGTCACAGCACTCTGATTGGTTGGTTTGAAATCCACCAATCAGAGTGCTCTGTGTAATTTTACACAGCGTGGGAAAGTTCTTTGGAATTTTCCCACGCTGTGTAATTTGACTCATAACTCTCTGATTGGTTACTTAATCCAAAGAAATTCCAAAGAACTTTCCCACGCTGTGTAAAATGCGACAGAGCACTCTGATTGGTGGATTTCAAACGAACCAATCAGAGTGCTTTGACAGGTAAATGTAGAGACTTACCTGTCAGTCTCTTCATTTACCTGTCAGAGCACTCTGATTGGATGGCTTAAACCCACCAATCAGAGTGCTCTGAGCATAATTGGAGGGCGGGGCAAGGCTTTATAAGCCTTCCCCCGCCCTACAGAGCTCAGTCTGCGCAGAGCCCTCCATGGGTGAAGAAGGATTATTTTTTTTTGCACTCGCTTTTTTTTTTTTTTTTTAATTGCGTCGGTTATTATGTTTTTTTATTTGGCCTTTTTTGGGGCTGAAAAAATAAGATTTTAGAAGAAAGAAAACATCGAATGGTAAGTTATTATTTTTTTTTACAGGTTCTTAGTTAAATGTCCCCCCCTCATTATTTTTAGGGTGAGGGGGTTAGGTAGAAGGATAATTTTTTGGGGGGGAGGGGGTGACTAGGGGTTTGGGGACCCCTAGTCACCTCGGGGGGGCAGGCATTTTTTTAGGGCCCCCACCCGCCTCTCAGGGTGGGGGCCGGGGGGAGGACAATAGGTCCCCCCCACTATTGGTATTTAGGGCCCCCACCCGCCGCTCAGGGGTGGGGGCCAGGGGGGAGGACATTAGGTCCCCCCTTTATTAGTATTTAAGGCCCCCACCCACCACTCAGGGGTGGGGGCCAAGGGGGAGGACATTAGGTCCCCCCCCTTATTAGTATTTAGGGCCCCCACCCGCCGCTCAGGGGTGGGGGCCATGGGGAGGGACCTTAGGTCCCCCCCCTTTTTTGGATTTAGGGCCCCCACCCACCGCTCAGGGATGGGGCCAAGGGGGAGGACATTAGGTCCCCCCTTTATTAGTATTTAGGGCCCCCACCCGCCGCTCAGGGGTGGGGGCCATGGGGAGGGACCTTAGGTCCCCCCCTTTTTTGGATTTAGGGCCCCCACCCACCGCTCAGGGGTGGGGGCCAAGGGGGAGGACATTAGGTCCCCCCCTTTATTAGTATTTAGGGCCCCCACCCGCCGCTCAGGGGTGGGGGCCATGGGGAGGGACCTTAGGTCCCCCCTTTTTTGGATTTAGGGCCCCCACCCACTGCTTAGGGGTGGGGGCCAGGGGGAGGAAATTAGGTCCCCCCTTATTAGTATTTAGGGTCCCCACCCGCCGCTCAGGGGTGGGGGCCAGGGGGGAGGACATTAGGTCCCCCCCTTATTAGTATTTAGGGTCCCCACCCGCCGCTCAGGGGTGGGGGCCAGGGGGGAGGACATTAGGTCCCCCCCTTATACCAATTTAGGGCCCCTACCCGCCGCTCAGGGGTTGGGGCCAGGGGGGAAGACATTAGGTCCCCCCCCTTATTAGTATTTAGGGCCCCCACCCACCGCTCAGGGGTGGGGCTGGGGGGAGAACAATAGGTCCCCCCCCCATCGTTTTACTTTAGGGCTATTTTTTTTTAAATTCTTTATTTTTGTTGTGCATAAAATAAGATACAGGATTTCAGTGATCACGACATTGCTTAGTGACAGAGGAGATATCCAAAGTGACATGTCTAAAAGAATATACTGCACAATTTTTTAATGATAAAGACAGGCATAGTACTCTGTGATGGCTTGTTAATAGTGTGATAGTGTACAGGCGAGTGATTTTGCCTCTGGTTCGGAAATTGTTAAACTATAACAGGTTAGGTATATGTGTAAGAGCCACAGCACCAAAATCCAGTTCCATATTGTACAGGCTCATGATATATTAGTAACAGGCTGAAACAGGCATGTTGACATAACTACTGTGAAATCAGGTACTAGGTTTGTGAGCAGAGGAGGCCAACACATAGGGGAAAACAGCAGTGCTTCCAGGCTTAAGCTATAGTTAGACATATTCTTTGGGATGCTTTGTGTGCATTTTTCAAGATAGGTGAGTTAAGCCTGGGTCTGAGTTTCTGGTTCTGTGTCCCCGGTTTGGCGGCCAGAGGCATTATAAGGCCCATATATAGTAAGCCTCCTTAACCCCGGAGTCTGGGGGGGGGGGGAGGAGTTTTTTTTGTTTGTTTTTTTGCAGTGTAGGTACGTGCCACTTGTGACTTCAGGTGTCGCCCGGGTGCCCTGTGGGTTGTGTCAGGTCGAAGGGTCTGTGAGGTCGGGGTATCGTGCGGTCTGTGTGTTGAGTAAGAAGTATATTTGAGCTGTCGCGGTCTACCGACTAGGTGGCTAGCCTATGACACGGCATTAAATGTAGAAATGCATAACTGGCAAACAAATTATATACAAAATTATATACAAAAGGGGAGGACATTGCATAAGTCAGTGTAGTATAAATCCGGCCGGTGCCTTTACTAGTTCCTTGTGACGGACAGTTTTCCCACATTAAGAACCAGGTGGGTGCATAGTGCTGCTTCCTAGTGGGGCTGCCTGTCCCGATGGGGTGAACGGTGCTATGTTGGCGACATCCCACCGGTGTGTCGTTCTCGTCTTGGCGACTGCCATAGGGCGAATGCCTAGTGCTTGTAGAAATTGTGGTGCTTCCACCGGCGTTGTTAGTCAGTGGCTTTGCCCTTCTTGTGTGGCAATTAGCGTTCGGGGCTAGCCCCATTTATATTGAATGTCCGCTGCCCTCAATTGTGTTGTGGTTTCTTTCAGGGATGCACGCCACTGCATTGTCTGGCGGCTCAGGTCTTGGTAGAAGTGTAATGTAAGGTCCTCAAAAGCTTACGGGGTCTGGCCCCTGACAGCATGGAGGAATCCGTCTTTGTCTGAGCGGGATTTGAAGCTCATTATGACATCCCTTGCAGGGTTTGGGGCATTGTGTGGGCGCCCTGGTATGCGGAATAGGCTGTCCAGTGTCAGTCCTTTGGCCTGCTTAGATGGTAGGGCAGCCTGTAGCAGCCTCTTTATGAGGAGTGGCAGTTAGTCTGCTGTCACAGTGTCTGGGATCCCCCTCACCTTGATATTTCTCTGTCTCGCCATATCTTCAAGCTGCCCCACCCGGGCGTGTAGTTGTGAGCATGTGGTTACTAGCTCCTGTGTTTGCTTCGCCGTGGCGTCTTGCTGGACTCTCAAATCCTGGACTAATTATTCTGTGAATCGCATGCGGCCTGTAAGTGTGCTCAGCTCCGTCTTGAGGCCTGCTAATTCTGCTGCGAAGAATGCCTTAAGGTCAGTCACCATGCCTGACAGGTCGGCCTTAGTGGCTAGTGGTGGTTCTGACTGCTTTGGCGGTGCAGTTTGTTGCTTCCTTTGGGGTGTCTGGGTCGGCATATCGCGCAGGTACTCATCCTCTGAGGCAGAGAGTGACTCCATCCCCATGGTGTGAAAGATGTCCGCCATTTTGGGCCTGTAGGCCTGGGACAAGAGTTGCCCGATATCGTGGGTATGTCCCGCGGATGACCCTCGGGGTTTCCGTGAGTGTTTCCCCATATTGTGCTGACTCTCCCTCAGTCTTTCCCCGGCTTTTGGAGGTAGCTTTTGCTGAGTATTTGGCTGTTTTGCCGTTGTAATGTCGGAGCTCGGGTTTCATGCGACTTGTCGGCTTGACTGCTAGCTCCGCCCCCCCCATTTTTTTTTTAAACAGTGAGCAGCCACAGGCTGCTCACTGTTTACTAGACATGCCCCTACTCGCGGTATAGCGAGTAGGGGCAAAATTTACTAATACTAAGTCATTTTTACTTAGTATTAGTAAATTTGTCTGAAAGACCAATTTAGGTCTTTCAGCCTTTTGGTAGATAACACCCTAATACCGTAGGAATTAGGGAGTTATCTACTAAGCGGCTGCAATAGAAGTGCCGAAATTCCGAAGTGTTGAAGTGCCGAAGTTGCCGAAGTTCCGAAGTGCTGAAGTTCCGAAGTGCTGAAGTTCCGAAGTGCTGAAGTGCTGAAGTGCTGAAGTGCCGAAGTTCCGAAGATGCCGAATTACCGAAGTGTCGAACTGCCGAAGTGCCGAAGTTCCGAAGTGCTGAAGTGCCGAAGTTGCCGAAGTTCCGAAGTGTTGAAGTGCTGAATTGCCGAAGTCCCGAATTGCGAAAATTCTGAATTTCGGAATGCCGAACCGAACCGAAAATTTTCCCCATGCACATGCTTAGCTGGTATACTACAAGGCAGAGTAGACCAATACTCATACTAACCGTCTAATCGATCACAAGGTATTTCTGTAATTGATTGTATGAAGTACTTATAAGATCTTGAGATCTTGAGTAGTGGTCATTTTTTTACACTGGGAAAGTGTACTGCAATAAGTTGCACTTCCTGCTCTTTTACTACATTGAAATAATTGGAATTATTAAGTAATTGCATAGTATATTATTCATGATACCTGTATAGTTTTATTAAACCAGTTAGGTTACTATAATTGTTCATAATATTACATAAAAACAGCAGCTTATAATCTGATTTCTAGTTGAATTTTTTTTTTTTTACAGAATGTTTGTAAAATGTATTTTAGAATTCTTATCGACTGTTTAGACTGTTGTGAAACATTCATTTATACTACATATGGTACATACTGTATTGTTTGTTTATACAAGAGATCACTATTCAGACCTGTAATGTTACTATCTAAAGTTTCATAAATGATTCTTACTATATATACAGTGTTCATAATTTCTTAGTATTGAGTGTTCTTAAGCAAAACATTTATTAACAACTGCAGGGCATTAATTATCTCACATCTGACAATGAAGAACTTTTCCATCTAAGGTTAATTAATTTACATTTTATTCCATTCTGTTCCATGTGGGATAAACTCTTATCTGTGTAATACAACATTCCCTGATATAGCAAATCATATTTCACTTTTCTCATTGTACTCAAGCTATATTGATATTATTATTCTTTTTTTGTAGGAAGCCAGAAGATAAATTAACTATATGTCACAAAACTGGAGGGAGTGACCACTAACAGTTAATCTAATGACAGATAAATATCCCTTCTCTTATTCATCATGTGCTGTATTCTACTATCGAAATGTCATCTGGTTCATTGTTTTCATCTCAAATACCCTCTTCAAAGCACATACAATGATGGCTGCAAAAAACGTACAAAAAACATAAAAACATAAAAATATACATAAATATATATATATACACACACACAATACCAAATATACACCAGAATAGCAAAGTTATTAAAACTGTAACTCTAAGATTTGATAGCTGCAGAGCTATTTTAGCAAACTTTGCAAATCAGCTCACCCCAACACACTTTTAGGTGAATATATCTCTCCTTTTGAATACACAATGGGACCATTTGCCCCTGGGTAGGACATTCAACAAATATGGATATCTATGAAAGAGTTAAACGTTCACTTGCATCATTTTTTCCAACACCTTCATATATGAAATAAATCCAGTGTGACAATTAGTGCAGGTTGGAAATTGGAATCTCCCCAATTTTGAAATTTCAATCCCCTATTAGATGACAGATGTTAGCAGGGATAAAGGGATATTATACCTCTGGTTATTCAGCTATTGATGAAATCAATGTTACTATGTAACTGTCTGGTCCAGTTGATGGGAGGTTTACTCCATATGAGCTGGACGGACCCATGTTGATTTTTCTTTGCTATCAAAGTATGAGTTAAAGAAGGAAGTATAGATCCCCAGATTAGTGTGAGTATGTAGAGGTTAGAGAATACAGATCCTCACAATGTTCTCAGGAATATTCTTTAAGATATTTTTACCTGCACTTTGGTGTACGATAGGTATTTGATTATTATTATTTTGCTGTCATGTGTTTGTAGGGCAATTCAAAGTGTATTTACCAAGTCAGTACTAGAGGAGCAATGTGAAGTTGCTCTAAAAATACTACTCAGTGTTGTCAGGACTTTTCTAGAATGTTGATACTTGAACTATAACTCCCAGAAACCCTTGCTATGCACATACAGCAGTGCTTGTGGTATAAGCTCTGCAGTTCTATAGAAAGTTAAGTGTCTTATTCTGGCTATGTGAGAGCCCATTACAGTAACTGCATAAACTGATATTTTCAACAAATCATGAGACTTATGTTTATAATGTGTTGAATAGGGAATGTGTTGACTCCATGCTCAAGTGTGCATTTAATAGGTATTAAACATCTGTCTACCATGTATATCACTAGTTCAATGGCAGAAAATATACAGTAGCAAAATATTAGCATATATTTTATTCAAAGTCAAGATCTTTTGGAGCAATTTTCCACCTCTTAACTTCCTCAATATCTCCCCTTATGTGGTAGAAAAATACTGTGGGGCGTGGGATGTTCAAGATTAACCCTAGTGCCATCCCCAGCACCCATACGCCACTCCATAGGCCCATCCAGCCAACAAGAGCCATTAGGAAGAGCCCAGGAAATGACAACCAGGTGCAGAGGCCACCTGCCGCCAACCACATAGAACATCTCACCACCAGAGACTAGCACAGCTGCATGATGAGTGACAGTGAGCCTGTGGTGTGTCAGTGAATGTATTTGTGTGTGTGTTAGTGAGCTTGTGTGTGTTTGATCTAGTGAGCTTGTAGGAACCAAAGGAAATCAGGGTATGACAACCTTTTACAATTCCAGCACCCCTTAGGGAACATACATTAAACAATGCAGTCTTCTACAGACTAAATTATCTATTATCACTATGGGGTCTGTTAGTAGAATGTTAGTTATCTTTCAAAAAAGGAAACGTATGATCATAAAAGCTACACTAGATATTAGAGGGTCGGGGGTGATTTCTCGGCTGCAACCCCTCTACCTACACTCATTCTTCTGTGCGTCAGTGAGCTTCTCTGTGCATTAGTGAGTTTATCTGTGTTATTTATTGAACTACCATATATTTGTTAGGAGACGCGCGCAAACATGCACACACACACACACAAACACACACAAACTTAACAAAGTACACAGTCAGCACTCTAGTGTCTTTCATCAGGAGAAGTTTATATTTAAACTGAAACGTTGACCAATAAAAGCCAAGTTTTATCTTAAAGAACCGTGGTGATTCGAAGTAGTAATTTTATCCTCTATGCTGCCGGACGTGTAACTCCAGCTTCTGTTTCAGTTTTCTAAATACTTTCATTAGTCCCTGGCATTATCTTATAGTTAGGATAGCCTTATGCCTATCCCACACATGTTTAAGCTCCTTTACTGTGTTAACCTCTACCACTTCAGCTGGAAGGCTATTCCATGCATCCACTACCCTCTCAGTAAAGTAATACTTCCTGATATTATTTTTAAACCTTTGTCCTTCTAATTTTAGACTATGTCCTCTGGTTGTGGTAGTTTTTCTTCTTTTAAATATAGTCTCCTCCTTTACTGTGTTGATTCCCTTTATGTATTTAAATGTTATGTCATATCCCCCCTGTCTCGTCTTTCCACCAAGCTATACATGTTAAGATCCTTTAACCTTTCCTGGTAAGTTTTATCCTGCAATCCATGCAATAATGACTGCACTAATGACTGCATGCAATAATGACTGCACCCCCCAACCGTGTGCTTCCCATATCCTACCGTCAGCACGTCCTCCCTCTACATCCCCTACCTGGCATCTAGGAGAGAAAGATTCGGCTGAGCGGAGAACTTGACATTTGGGCTGTGATAGAGGTAAGCTCTGCTTTGTTATTATCATTATCATTATTATTATTATTATTACTATCTTTTTTTTTTATCATTTTAGGCAAACAGTGGCTCAGTCTTAACATATGAATGGCACAGCACACATTATACATCATCCAAGTTCTGCCATTTACATGTCTATCCTTACTTGTCTTTCCAATTAGTATGTTACATGCTTCTATAGCTTTATCTAACCCAGCGATCCAATGCTCCCAATTCCATCTTCTCCTCCCCATTTACACTTTATGTTTATGCTTCCCTTACCATGCCATTTATATAAACAGCTTTACTGTGGTTATGGTACCAGAAGTGGCTTGGTGTTTCCTATCGTAAGTAGTCTAACCATATTAGAATGATTGAACTTCTTATCTAGGGTCCACACCCCTCCAGCAGTACTTAAAATGGGAAAAAAAAGTGGGGAATAGGTTAGCGCTAATAATATAATAAAAAGGCAGCAACCTTACAGAGGGTCACCCTCTAACCCTCTGGAGTGAGAATGTACAAGAAAAAAAGAGAGGTAAAGGCTGCGCCAAAAAATAAAACGAAATAAAATACAGTAAAACTAGTCCCAATGTAATAAGATAAATAGATAATAAAATGTCTATTTCACACGTTCCACTGGTAGAGTGATCTCTCTTTCTGTGATACTTCGGATCCTCCCGTGATATGGAAAACACAAAGGAAAAAGGACCAATTGTGCAGAGTGTATGGGATACGTGGCAAAAAAGTAATAAGATGTAATACACTCACATTTACATGAGCTATAGCCAGCTCAGGGGTAACAGGTGTTCAGCAGTATAATCCCTGCTTATAGGATATGACGTATTCTTGTCCACTTTGGGTCTGGTGCTGTCCAATTCTCAGGAGAAGGGAACAAAATGGGGACAACAGATAGTGCTCTCTGATGGTAAAATGTGGTATAAATAAAAAAAGGAAGAAATATACTCACAAATTAGAGTGCAGATGACACTGCACTTGAGATATAGCGTGGGTGGTATAATCCCCACCTCAGGATATATAAAATGCCAGGAAAGGAAATAAAAAATGATGCGATAAAAATAATAATAATAAAAATGATGCGATAAAAATAATAATAATAATAATAATATGAATAGCATTCATATTATTATTATTATTATTTTTATCGCATAATTTTTTATTTCCTTTCCTGGCATTTTATATATCCTGAGGTGGGGATTATACCGCCCACGCTATATCTCAAGTGCAGTGTCATCTGCACTCTAATTTGTGAGTATATTTCTTCCTTTTTTAATTTATACCACATTTTACCATCAGAGAGCACTATCTGTTGTCCCCATTTTGTTCCCTTCACCTGAGAATTGGACAGTACCAGACCCAAAGTGGACAAGAATACGTCATATCCTATAAGCAGGGATTATACTGCTGAACACCTGTTACCCCTGAGCTGGCTATAGCTCATGTAAATGTGAGTGTATTACATCTTATTACTTTTTTGCCACGTATCCCATACACTCTGCACAATTGGTCCTTTTTCCTTTGTGTTTTCCATATCACGGGAGGATCCGAAGTATCACAGAAAGAGAGAACACTCTACCAGTGGAACGTGTGAAATAGACATTTTATTATCTATTTATCTTATTACATTGGGACTAATTTTACTGAATTTTATTTAGTTTTATTTTTTGGCGCAGCCTTTACCTCTCTTTTTTTCTAGTACTTAAAATAGAGAGCCAGAATTTGTTAAGCATAAGCTTCATCTAGCTTTTATCCATATTAATGTTTGCCAAAACGTGTTAACACTAACATGTGTTAGTTTGATCCAGTCATAACGCAAGGGGCCTGGTCTTATTTAAACCTATCCAAGTTTAGGAACAGTGCCCTTTCCTGACATCTAAGTCTTTAAACTCTTAAGGACGGAGGCAATTGTCCAAGTTCTTAACCAAAACAAAACCTAGAATTTGAGTATTTGTTCAACCATAAATTACCTTCTTCATATTAAGTGTATCCACACTTATTATATATAATTTTGTTCAGGAGAAGTAGGGTTTTAATGTCACATCAAAAATTTATATATGAATAAAACCTAAAAAAGAAATGTTGCTATTTCCTGCATGGCATTTTAACTGCGAATGTCAATACTTTTAGCTTTTACTGCAATTAAACACAGATAGTTGTATGCTATGATGTCACATGAGTACAACGATTGCCCACATGTGCAGGTTTTTTTAGGGTCAGGCAGTTCTCTTGCAGCAAATCCAGCCAATCCTAGTCATGTGATTATGGTGTCCTCCGATTACGATCCTCACGCTTGTAAAGAAGGCAGGCTGGACGGAGGGCCAGATTGTTAGGACATACTTTACTGCCTTAACGGTATTAGAGCCCTTCTATTGTAGGATGGCATAGCATGCCCTAATGTCAGGAAGTAGTTAAGTGCATTATTAGGTTCTTATTGTCATTTGTTTTTGATTCGGCTTGCCTTTAACCCTGATTGCATTTCCAATAGTTCCAGTGTACCAGACCAAGCTGTACCCTGACTTTGAGTTTGTCCTAACTATTGTTCCTAAATTTCAGCGTTCATTGTAACAGATCCAGCATGCTCTGGATTCGATTTGTCTAATCTTTCCTACTGAGTTTTTTGCTTAAGTTTCTGATTTGTATTTTGCTGAGGATCCTTCCTTATCCCATTGCAGGATACATGAAATTACACGCCTTGTGGGATCATGGGATGTAAAATAGAGTCACGTAGAATATGGGATCATGCAATAATGTGTGATTACAAGATGGAAAATGGAATGACAAGACAAATCAGATGAGGGGATAATATATGGAATTACATGGCATATGTAATTATAAGTAGTAAATTGTAGTAGTAAATGGTATAAGTAGTGGTATATGTGATCACAAAATGTAAAATGGAATGACATTGCATATGGGAACCTGGGAATTAATATAGACCGGTGTGCTGTGTGGAATTATGCGATTAAATAAGACATATAAATTCATGCAAAGACATGGGCAAAAAATATTTAATATGGGATAAAATGTGGCTGATGGTTTATATATTTAAATTGCCTAGTATTTGAAAGGAAAATGTACAAAGAGTACATCCAAATGGAAACAACTTGGTCCAAAAGTCTTCTGACTGGACGCTTATTGTTGTGTCCAAATGAAAACCAAAGTTTAAAATGTTAAGGAACAATAGTATAGTATCATGCTTTTTATAATGGGCAATTACTTTATTTTATGTTTATGGTGTCTGGTAATTGGTCCTCCTGGCATGAAAATCTAGAACAATATTTAACTACAAATTCTGTGCCACTCCAGAAGAAAACCGCAGATTGTCTGACACTATAGTATAGGGACTATACTCTATGAGATTTATTGTATCCAGGAAAACCAGCAGGAAAGCAATTGGATAAGTTACAGACAATATGACCTGACTGTCAGCCTAATCTATTGGCGGTTACAAAAATGTTTTGTTTCCAGTTAAAATATCAAGATTCATCGGAAAATATTAAATATTACTTGATTGCATTAAGGAAATATTCATCAACATGTACAATTATCAGCATAGTGCTCTCAGGGATAAGATAATCCCTTTGTAATTTGTATACATTTGAGAGATAATCCAGAAGGAAATTTTTGCAATTAGACAGATTAATACCAAACTATTCCATACTCTGTTTAAAGTTTTCTTTCTGCTCATATTTTCACATGGGTGCCTTGCTCACAGTGCCGAAAGGACACATTTGTACTTCATTAATAAGGTCTACAGCTTGTTCCATCCTAAGGAAACCCTAGTTCTGTGTTGCTTCTTCAAACCTTAGAGGTCGTAACAAAACAACAATGAGGATCATTCTTTCTCCTCCTCTCCAAGAAGTGCATTTACCTTGGTAAATAATCAGTATCAACATTAAATATATTATATAGAGAAAAGACTGGAGAGGGTTAAACTGGAACAGTCTTCCCAGATATAGTCTCTATACCCTGTAAGAACGGCTTCTAGTATAGAGCGTAGATTGCTAGTGTAAAGAGCCTAAGTAGAACTATAAAATCATAAATTAAATTTTATTTAACCCCCTTAGGGGTAGAGAAAAGTAAAGAAAATAAGTTAATCATAAAGATAAAGTAAAGAAATAGAAACAGTGCTATTTACAATAACGTGAAGAAGAGAAGTAAATCCGCTAAAAATTCGATCTAGTTACAAAGTGTATGATCGCTATATAACTGAGGGCATTGTAGCAGAAGTTCAAGTGAACAAAATTGCTAATGGCAACACAGTTTTGGTATACATCGTAAGCTAAACAAGATACAGTGAGGCTAGGTAGGGGAGTAAGTAGCAATAGTCCCTTCAATATGGTTGCGTGTACAAACTTGCAACAATAATTATAACTTTAAGCCAAAAAGGGAACACTGATAGTTCTGTAGCTTAGAGAGGTAATGGGGATTCAAAAGGGTCAATGGTATACAGAAGTGAATGGGGAGTTGGAGACAGCAGTATTAACTCCACATTCCATAAGTACCCTGCTGTATACACTATCTCTATATGAGGAGGCAGTTTAGGAAGTCCGGCCGGACATTCGTACTAGAAAGTTTGAGTCTCTTAATTTCCATATACTGTCAGCAATCTCCCCATAATTAGTATTAGCGATATTAGGAGTGTAGATAGTGGGATATTCTCTCAGAGGGGTCAGTTTCCCGAAAACGGGTATGCTGAGTTTGTATCACTACCCTGGATGGATAGTAGATATGGAGCAAATTCCCAGTGCTGAGAAGCCCGTCAGTGTTTCACGTCCCCTATACAATCCTACTATTAATAAACGAGCAACTATTCCTAATAATCAGATTCCCCAAACCCAGACCCCCAAGTTATTAGAAAGAGCGGAAAGCTAAAAAGGTAAGTACATAGTGTACAAGGTTAAACTCAACGCGCGTTTCGGCGCTAGCCTGCGCCTTTGTCAACCCGTTTAAGAGAAGGCGCCACTTTTTAAACCCTCAATTGCCGGCCCCTTTTCCAGTGGTGGGCGGGGCTAGGGGAGTGACGATAGATTCATTCCGGCATGAGGGGAATGTTAACCCTCGCTGTGCCAGAAACCAGATCTACATATGCTATTAGTCCCAAAACAAGGGGATCGAAGTGTGTATATGTATGTAGTTCATTAGTAAAGCTGACAAATTCAGATGGTTAATGGGTATAGGTGATTTTACACAGTTTTGAGAGACTCAGTTTGAATGGATAAATAAGGAAGATGGATGAATAGAATGGATTATACATTCTAAAATGTGTGTGTATATACATGAAAAGGTTCTTCCTTGATATCCAGTGTAGTAAGTAAAGAGTCAAGTAGGGGGACCCATACACATCAATTGTATTGTTCAAATGAGTATTATATGATATTCGTTTGAAGGATTAATTCACTGTATATGCATGGGTTAGAACAAAGTCGAGTCAGAGCTGGCTATACAGAAACGTGGTGATCCATTCTGTAAAAGTTCTCAAATCAATGTATAGTGCCTCGTAGTGTACACAAGAAATTATTGAATTTTAAATAAAAGGTGCGAAGGAAAGGTTTTTAAACGGCAAATCCAGAAGCTCTTGCGTTGTCTAAGGAACCTGTCATAATCACCTCTTCTTTTATCTCGTTTCACCAATTCAAGGCCACAAAAGCGTAAGCCATGTGATTTTCCTGAATGGTGTTCTCTTAGATGACGAGCTATCGAGGTTTCAATGTTAAGTTTAGGTGACCTGACATGTTCCTTGATCCTTTCTTTGAAGGGGCGAAAGGTTTTGCCTACGTACTTACAGTCACAATCGCAGGTAAGTAAATATACTATGCCTGCGGTATTACAATTAAAGAATGAGGTTATGTTAAAAAATTGTTTGTTCTCGCTATCGGAAACCGTTTTAGAGTCCCGTTTGATATATTTACAGGCAACACAGCGCCCACATTGGAAAGAGCCAAAAATTGGAGTGTTCAGCCAGGTCTTTGTACTGGTGCGTTGTGGTTGGAAATGGCTTGGGACTAAGAGATCTCTCAGATTGCTTCCTCTCCGTGCTGTCATTTCCACTCTGGGACCTAAGACTTTTTTCAGATGAGTGTCCCCGGTTAGGAGGGGCCAAAACCTCTGAATCCCAGATTTCACTTTTTTCCATCCTGTGTCATAGGTTGCAATAAGATGTGGAGGAGTGTTCATGGGTGTCAGTGGTTTATTGTCAGTAAAAAGTGTCTTCCTGTCAGACTCCAGAGCTCTTCTATATGCCTTCTTCAGACAACGGTTGGGATAACCTTTATCTTTGAATTGTTGCCGAAGAGTATTGGCTTGAATTTTGAATTCCTGGAGGGTGCTGCAATTTCTGCGTGCCCTCAGGTATTGCCCAATGGGTATACCTTTTTTTAGGGACTTAGGGTGGAAACTATCCCAGGTCAGGAGGCTGTTGGAAGCTGTTGGCTTTTTATAGAGTGTTGTGTGGATAGATTTATGCTTGTCAATGGAGACTGTCAGGTCCAGAAAATTAAGGGATTTGTCACCGAATTCAGAGGTGAACCTTAGGTTAAGATTGTTCTCATTGAGAAGAGTCACAAATTGGTCAAACTCGTTGGATGTACCCTTCCATACTATTAAGATATCATCTATGTACCTAGCCCATAGATGTATCATAGAAGAGAAGTGTGAGTATTTTTCTGATCCAATTGTGTTTTCTTCCCACCACCCCAGGTGCAGGTTAGCGTAAGATGGGGCGCAAGCCGTCCCCATCGCTGTTCCCTGCACCTGGTGGAAGAATCTGTCATTAAAAAGGAAGTAATTATGTGTTAGAATAAATCTTAAGAGTTCCAAGATAAATTCAGGGTTAGATCCTCCTTTATCCAGGTAGTGCTTGACGTGTTGTATGCCTCCCTCGTGTGGTATAGAGGAGTAGAGGGCTTCAACGTCAAGACTACATAGATTGACAGGTTCTGGAAGTTCCAAATTCGAGAGGAGTGCCAGGGTTTGTTTCGTGTCCTGAATAAAGGACGGTAGGGACTCTACAAAAGGGATCTCTTAGTCCCAAGCCATTTCCAACCACAACGCACCAGTACAAAGACCTGGCTGAACACTCCAATTTTTGGCTCTTTCCAATGTGGGCGCTGTGTTGCCTGTAAATATATCAAACGGGACTCTAAAACGGTTTCCGATAGCGAGAACAAACAATTTTTTAACATAACCTCATTCTTTAATTGTAATACCGCAGGCATAGTATATTTACTTACCTGCGATTGTGACTGTAAGTACGTAGGCAAAACCTTTCGCCCCTTCAAAGAAAGGATCAAGGAACATGTCAGGTCACCTAAACTTAACATTGAAACCTCGATAGCTCTTCATCTAAGAGAACACCATTCAGGAAAATCACATGGCTTACGCTTTTGTGGCCTTGAATTGGTGAAACGAGATAAAAGAAGAGGTGATTATGACAGGTTCCTTAGACAACGCGAGAGCGTCTGGATTTGCCGTTTAAAAACCTTTCCTTCGCACCTTTTATATAAAATTCAATAATTTCTTGTGTACACTACGAGGCACTATACATTGATTTGAGAACTTTTACAGAATGGATCACCACGTTTCTGTATAGCCAGCTCTGACTTGACTTTGTTCTAACCCATGCATATACAGTGAATTAATCCTTCAAACGAATATCATATAATACTCATTTGAACAATACAATTGATGTGTATGGGTCCCCCTACTTGACTCTTTACTTACTACACTGGATATCAAGGAAGAACCTTTTCATGTATATACACACACAGTTTAGAATGTATAATCCATTCTATTCATCCATCTTCCTTATTTATCCATTCAAACTGAGTCTCTCAAAACTGTGTAAAATCACCTATACCCATTAACCATCTGAATTTGTCAGCTTTACTAATGAACTACATACATATACACACTTCGATCCCCTTGTTTTGGGACCAATAGCATATGTAAATCTGGTTTCTGGCACAGCGAGGGTTAACATTCCCCTCATGCCGGAATGAATCTATCGTCACTCCCCTAGCCCCGCCCACCACTGGAAAAGGGGCCGGCAATTGAGGGTTTAAAAAGTGGCGCCTTCTCTTTAACGGGTTGACAAAGGCGCTGGCTAGCGCCGAAACGCGCGTTGAGTTTAACCTTGTACACTATGTACTTACCTTTTTAGCTTTCCGCTCTTTCTAATAACTTGGGGGTCTGGGTTTGGGGAATCTGATTATTAGGAATAGTTGCTCGTTTATTAATAGTAGGATTGTATAGGGGACGTGAAACACTGACGGGCTTCTCAGCACTGGGAATTTGCTCCATATCTACTATCCACCCAGGGTAGTGATACAAACTCAGCATACCCGTTTTCGGGAAACTGACCCCTCTGAGAGAATATCCCACTATCTACACTCCTAATATCGCTAATACTAATTATGGGGAGATTGCTGACAGTATATGGAAATTAAGAGACTCAAACTTTCTAGTACGAATGTCCGGCCGGACTTCCTAAACTGCCTCCTCATATAGAGATAGTGTATACAGCAGGGTACTTATGGAATGTGGAGTTAATACTGCTGTCTCCAACTCCCCATTCACTTCTGTATACCATTGACCCTTTTGAATCCCCATTACCTCTCTAAGCTACATAACTATCAGTGTTCCCTTTTTGGCTTAAAGTTATAATTATTGTTGCAAGTTTGTACACGCAACCATATTGAAGGGACTATTGCTACTTACTCCCCTACCTAGCCTCACTGTATCTTGTTTAGCTTACGATGTATACCAAAACTGTGTTGCCATTAGCAATTTTGTTCACTTGAACTTCTGCTACAATGCCCTCAGTTATATAGCGATCTTACACTGTGTAACTAGACCAAAGAAACTGTGTTGCCATTAGCGTTTTTTGTTCACTTGAACTTCTGCTACAATGCCCTCAGTTATATAGCGATCATACACTTTGTAACTAGATCGAATTTTTAGCGGATTTACTTCTCTTCTTCACGTTATTGTAAATAGCACTGTTTCTATTTCTTTACTTTATCTTTATGATTAACTTATTTTCTTTACTTTTCTCTACCCCTAAGGGGGTTAAATAAAATGTAATTTATGATTTTATAGTTCTACTTAGGCTCTTTACACTAGCAATCTACGCTCTATACTAAAAGCCGTTCTTACAGGGTATAGAGACTATATCTGGGAAGACTGTTCCAGTTTAACCCTCTCCAGTCTTTTCTCTATATAATTACTTCCTTGGGTTATACCCTTATGCCCTTCAACCTATACATTCCTCGTAACTGACCCTTGAGGTCATCTACTTCGACTGTACTATTTTTTAACATTAAATATATGTTTACATCTGTTTGTTTATCTCTCTTTGTCTGTATGTCTATCTAAGTACATAAATGCTCATATATATTTTTTTTCTTAGTAGTTGTCCTTAGCAGACAGGTAGCTGTAGGCAACGTCCTATCGGCAGATCTGGCCTTGTTTACAGGGCCGTCTCTGAAGGGATGAGTCAGACATGCATTTAGAAATTTCTCCTTGGTAATGGCATATTTGAGAAAATAATATTTAGAGGTGCCCCAGGAGGGCAAATGTTCTATAAAACAAGATATTAAAGTGTACCATAAATAGAAGCATGTACAGCTGTAAATAATCCCCCACACCACACCAAAAAAAACAATGAATCATACATAAGGTGAAACAATAGGGTTGAGAAAATAACGGTAAATCTGAAAAGAAGCACATGAAAAAGAAAACTATTGCAATATTGTTGAATGAATATATGAAAAGTTGCATCCCGGAGGATGGGTATTCCACAGAGAAGACAGCGGACCAGAGGGCCTTTTAAAAGGAAGGAAGAAAACGGATAGGATTCATACCAACTGAAGAAGCCCTTGTGATAGGGCAAAACACATTTTGGACTATTTTATTTGGATTGTATTTTGTGTTTTTATTTTACACTTGTCATAGAAGAAATAAAGGTCTACCTTTGGTCAAGACTGCTTCAAGTTTATTACTGATGGGCACTATTACTCTTGGAACCATGTGAGTGCATTACCTTTGTTTAACCTCTGTGGTCTGTACTTTTCTGCTCTATGGTATCTTATTTTGCATTTTGTAGCAATACAAAGTCAAGGAGAAGAAGGTTTGGGGACATCCTGCAAATTGTCTCACTGCATCTACCATTTGAGCCATATGATTATGTTGGCTCTATATTTGTTAGTGCTATTCCTACCATTATCCAAGTATACATTCATTGAACAGACAATATTGCACTATTTTTCTAGTTCTTATGCTTCATTTCAGATTTAATGTTATTTTCTCAACCATATTGCTCCACCTTATGTATGTATGTATGATTCAAGAAAGTAAAGTGTACCTGTCATATCTAAAATTACAGAATAAAAGTTTGCTATTACCATTATTTGTGAAGATAAACAATTTATCAGAGTGATATCAGATGTCATTACATTCACATCACACTGGAAATGTATCCAGCATGTAGGAATCATAGGACAATATATACCCTGCTATAGAAAGTAGACATGTGCAATTTGTTTCGTTCCGAATTTACATTCGGACAAATTTAGTGAAATTTGGGCATTCGGATGCTGAAGTTCCGAAGTGCCAAAGTTCGGTAGTTCGGAAGTGCCGAACCGAGCTGAATTGCCGAAGTTCCAAAGTGTTTCAGATTTCTGAAAAGTGGCAAAACAAGAGAGAGGGAGGGAAAATTATGTAAATGATGACAGGAATCTTGGCCAATAAGCTAATTCCTGGCACTGGGAGCCCTATAGATGTGTAAGTTGTTGTGGTGGCAGTCCTGGCACTGGAAGCCCTATAATGACAAAGCCTCCTCCAAAAAACCTCACAGCAAACCTCAAAGACTAATATCTAAGAAACAACATCTCAAAGAACCCACACAACCCTCCGCTCTGGCACTCTCGCCAGTGGCGAGAATACTATGGAAGAGGATTGCTCCCAGCCTTTCTCAAGTTCAACTTTCATCTCACAACAAGCCTCAAAAACAGCCCCAGACGTGTCTAATCTCCCTAAACCAATTCTGTATCCCAATTTAAGGACATTGAAGAATCTATTTAAATTGTATGATATTGAAAACAGAATTAGAAGAACCAATTTAAGATTTATGGGCTTCCCTGAGTGCCTGAAATCAGATGACTTTCCAGTGTTTTTCTGCTGAAAGTTCATTACGTATGATAACCATTCACAACTTAATAACGCGTTTACCTGTATTACTCATAAAATGAGATGAACTATGTTCATGCTTAACTTAACTTATATGTCAACTATAAGATTTAACTTGTATTGTTATGAAGTTGTATGCTGGTAACAACATCCACTTGTTATATGCTCATCTCAATAAAAATATATAAATTACAAAACCTCATGAATTATAATCTAGAACATATGGAATATTATTTCTAAAGCGCCATTAAATTCTGCAGTTTTGTACAACAGGTGGACTAACAGACATGTATTTGTAACCAGATAAGTTGGACGCACAGGAACAGAGGGGTTGAGGGCCCTGCTCAATGAGTTTACATGCTAGGGGGAGTGGGGTATAGTGACACAAAAGGTAAGGGAAGGGTAGAAAAGTGGGTTGCTAGAATAGTATTTACTGAGGCTTAGTGTTTTGTTTTTTAATGACAGTTACAGGAGAGGAATCAGGGTGCGGGGAGGGAAAGCTGTTAACAGTTGGATTGATATACTTTCCTGAAGAAGTGAGTTTTCAATTATTTTTTTAAGGAATGGAGACTGGGTGAAAGTCTAACTGTGAAGGGAAAGGAGTTCCACAGGAGTGGTTCAACCCTAAAGAAGTCTTGAAGACGAGCATCAGAGGTGGGAGAACAAAGAGAAGATAGATGTAGGTCTACGGCAGAGATCAGGAAAGGGCAAGTAATCCACATAGAAATGATATTGGAAGTCAAAGGAGCTGATGAGTTTAGAAAAGGCAGTATAGATTGAGAACAGTAGGGGACCAGTGACAGAACCTTGGGGAACATCAATAGAGAGGGGTTGAAAAGAAGAGTCAGAGCAAGAGAAAGAAGCACTGAAAAGAGAGAGAGAGGAGGAGCACCAGGAGAGAGCAGTATTTCATAGACTGAGATTACAGAGGATGAAAAGAAGCTGTTGATGATCAACAGTGTCGAAAGCAGCATAAAGGTGAAGGAGCATTTTACAATGTACTTAACAATGATCTTAAACTCCTCAAAAATGATTGCAGTAATTTCTACCTCACATACTCACATCCAACCAACTGGGCTTTGTGGTGGGAAGGCATGTGGTTACTGAGGTCCAAAGGGTGTTGGCGGTAGTGGTGGGCCCTACCAGGGGTGTGACTTGCTTTGCTTTCCATTTGCTCATTAGTCTCGATATAGAAAAAGCTTGTGATAGTATCACTTGGCAATATCTTATTTGTGTATTGAAACTACGCTATTTTTTGCACACATATTAAAAACATACAACACAACCTAACTGCCTCCCCATGACTCCCCATGCGAAGGGAATGACAAGGGTGCCCTTTATCACCATTACTTTTCAACTTGGCTATAGACCCGCTGTTATGAGCTATAGATTCCCTACATAGATTTCTAGGCATTCCAAAGAGTGACATCACCATGAAGGTCTTGGCTTTTGCCGATGACCTCCTAATCTATACAGCCTTTTCCTTGCCACTTCTTCTTGGCCAACTTGAGACTATCCATGACCTGGTGGGACTCAAGATTAACTGGATTAATTATTGTGCACTTCTCCTGGAGAAAAGGTCTCCTTCAACATTGCCTGGAACATTCCCTTTATCATGGCAACCTGAACCTGGGATCCCTAAAGAAGCCCAACAGGATGAAACGCATAGGACTGTTGCATTGCATTATTTCATTTCATTTGATGTATTTTATTTTATGTTTACATCCATTTGGTGTTTTTATTTTCATTTCTGGAATTTTTGGCGGATTGATGAATTCTGGATACAACGATTTATATGTATATATAATAAATAATAATAAATATAATAAATAATACATCTGTATTTTTATACCATCTGCACTATATTTCTCTACCTTCCTTTTGAGTGGCTAAGAAGATTCATCTTGAAGATTCCCATTATATACTACCTATTTTACCCTATCTGAGGGGTGAGACATGCCTAAATTTCCATCCATTTAGTGAGTTCTCTACCACCTTCCCCCCACCCCCGTGCTGATCATACTGTACTACATTTATCCTCTTTTCACAGATATTTATTGATATACTGGTTTATTTCTATTCAGGTTGTATATTCCTATGATATATACACTTTAGTGATTTTCATAATGTATTTTGTTCTCCCTTTTTTTTTTTTTTTGTTCTGTATTGTTGTTGAGTGTTTTAAAGGAACACTTTTCCTAAAGGGCTTGATGTGTTCTTAGAGCATATAGTGATTTCCTTGTTTTTGCACCTTTACAAAATATGTCCAATTACACAATTAACTATACCAGCGACTTTTCAAAGTTTCACTTTATCTATTTATTTTTTTAAAGGGAGCACAAATTCAAATTTCTGTCACAGTCACGTGACTGCATGCTAATTAACATAATTATAAATAAAAATGCATTTTCAAACACAAAACCTAAAAGATAAAAATTGTCTTGACTTTATGTGTTTTAAAAACCAAAAATACAAGGCTTTTATTTAAAAAAAAAAGGAATTAAACAGTAAATTTAGAAAACAAAATGGTGCCCCAGTCCAAGCCATGTGGACACAGAGACATACCACATATTCTCAGGGGATTATACCTACCAAGCTATACAGAAGTAGAACTAACCAATAGCTCTATAAACAGTATTAGTTTATTTTCCACCCATATTTTGACATATTACACCAGGGGTAGTGAACCTAGTCCCTACCGCCCATTAGTGGGCGGTTTGGCTTTTCAGGGGGGCGGTGGTGGGTTCTGCAGAAAAGGCCAGTGGGCCTCGATGACCTTTCCTCTCCCCTGCCAGCACATGTAGAGGCAGACTTGCTGTAAACCCTCTCGGGCTGGTGAAAAGATCAAATATCTCCCTCACTGGCCCGCTGGCACTTAGTTCAAGCAGAGTTAGGGAAGGGCCTTGAAGGCTCTGTGTTCCTCCCGCGAGCAGGCTGGTCGGAGCGTTTCCGTGCATTACCATGGCAACGCTCCGTTACGGTGCTGAGTTCGCAGGAGGACAGGAGAGTCAGCCTGCAGCCGGAGGAGCTAAAGGCTAAAGTGAGCATGCCACCACTGGACCACCAGGGCTTGCAGCATTATGTCCCCCCTTCCCTGGTAAAAGGTAAGAAGAAAGGAGGGGGAGACATTAAGACAGATTTTCACATCTCACCAACCTACTCACAGCATAGACACTATGCCACCTTCACACACAAATCCACACTACACCCCTCACACACAGACTGCCCCCTCACACACACTACACCTCTAATACGCTGCTCCCTCACACACACACACACACACACTGCTCCCTCACACACACTAAAAGATATAAGAAAGCAAATAATGCGTGCAAAAAGGCAATTAAACTTGCTAAACTTCAAAATGAAAAAATGATAGCTAAAGAGAGCAAAACCAACCCCAAAGCATTTTTTAAGTACATAAATTCCAAAAAACCCAAAAATGAAAGTATAGGTACACTTAAAACTGAAACGGGGGTGTTAGTTAATGAAGACCAAGAAAAGGCAGGAATTCTAAATAACTATTTCTCCTCCGTATATATTAAAGAAGAACCCATGGCAATAGATGTGCAAATGATTGCTACTAAAAACTTGCAGAATAATTGTAATTGGTTAACTCAAGACAATGTGCTGCAGCAACTAAAGAAAGTTAATATAAACAAAGCTCCAGGGCCTGACGGTATCCATCCACGTGTACTTAAGGAACTAAGTGTAAAAATAAGTGAACCTCTGTTTTTAATCTTTCAAGATTCTTTTCTTTCAGGAAGTGTTCCGGAGGATTGGAGGAAGGCAGATGTGGTTCCTATATTCAAAAAGAGTTCAAAATCCTTGCCTGGAAATTATAGACCTGTGAGCTTAACTTCTGTGGCTGGTAAAATATTTGAAAGGTTATTAAGGGATAATATTCAAGAATTCCTTGAGAAGAATATGGTTATCAGCAAAAATCAGCACGGTTTTATGAAGCACAGGTCATGTCAAACTAACTTGATTGCGTTCTATGAACAAGTAAGTAGAAGTATAGATCAGGGTGTTGCAGTGGATGTGATCTATTTGGATTTTGCCAAGGCATTTGATACAGTTCCACACAAAAGATTAGTGTTCAAACTCAAGGAAATCGGTCTCGATGAAAATGCTTGTTCTTGGGTAGAACATTGGCTTAAAAACAAAATACAAAGAGTTGTCGTTAATGGTAAATTTTCAAGCTGGACAGAGGTGGCAAGTGGTGTCCCTCAGGGGTCTGTTCTGGGACCCCTTCTATTTAACATTTTTATAAATGATCTTGAAGACAGCATTGAAAGTCATGTTTCAGTGTTTGCAGATGACACAAAACTTTGTAAAATAATACAATGTGAGCAAGATATTACTTTGCTGCAGAAGGATTTAGATAGACTGGAGGACTGGGCACTCAAATGGCAGATGAAATTTAATGTTGAAAAATGCAAAGTTATGCACTTCGGCGTAAAGAATACACAAGCAACGTATACCCTTAACGGAAGCGAATTAGGGATAACAACACACGAAAAGGACTTGGGAATTGTTATAGACAACAAACTATGCAACAATGTGCAATGTCAATCAGCAGTGGCCAAGGCCAGTAAGGTATTGTCATGCATGAAAAAGGGCATTCATTCTCGGGACGAGAATATCATTTTGCCTCTCTATAAATCACTGGTAAGACCACATATTGAATATGCTGTGCAATTTTGGGCACCTGTTCTAAAGAAGGATATCATGGCACTAGAAAAAGTGCAGAGGCGGGCTACAAAATTAATAAAAGGAATGGAACATATCAGCTATGAAGAAAGGTTAACAAATTTAAACCTATTTAGTTTAGAAAAACGTCGCCTGAGAGGGGATATGATAACATTATACAAATATATTCGGGGCCAATACAAACCATTGTGTGGAAATCTATTCACAAACCGGACTTTACATAGGACACGAGGCCATGCGTTTAGACTGGAAGAAAGAAGATTTCGTCTAAGGCAAAGGAAAGGTTTTTTTACTGTAAGAACAATCAGGATGTGGAATTCTCTGCCTGAAGAAGTGGTTTTATCAGAGTCCATACAGATGTTCAAACAGCTACTAGATGCATACTTGCAAAGACAGAATATTCAAGGATATAATCTTTCAATGTAGGGTAATAACTGCTTGATTCAAGGATAAATCTGACTGCCATTCTGGGGTCAATAAGGATTTTTTTGTCCTAGCTTGTTGCAAAATTGTGCTTCAAACTGGGGTTTTTTTTTTTGTTTTTTTTTTTCTCTTTTGGATCAACAGCAAAAAACAGGTGTGAGGAAGGCTGAACTTGATGGACGCAAGTCTCTTTTCAGCTATCTAACTATGTAACTATGTAACTACACCCTTAATACACTGCCCCCTCACACACACACACACTGTCCCCTCACACACACACACTGCCCCCTCACACACGCACTGTCCCCTCACACACACACACTGTCCCCTCACACACACACACTGTCCCCTCACACACACACACACACACACACACTGCCCCCTCATACACAGACTGCCCCCTCACACACACTACACCCTTAATACACTGCCCCCTCACACACGCACACACTGTCCAGGGTCGGACTGGCCCACCAGGATACCGGGAAATTTCCCGGTGGGCCGCGGCACCTGGGGGCTGCGCTGGGAATGTATGTGGCAACGGGTGGCCGGTCCGGTGGCACACACTCTGAGGGGGCAGGCCAGCGGCCGCATTCCATGCTGGCGCCGCTGGATCGGGTGCCAGCCTCGCCGGTCTGGCGGTACTCCTGTCACTAATGTGTCAGGCCTTAAGCCTCCCGATGTCTCCTCATGCTTCCGGGTTTGACGGAGCTTAGCCACACCCCCATTGACGCGGTCTGCTATTTAATGCGACCGCACCAGCTGATAGACGCTGGATTATTGAAACGCGTACCGCACCTAACTCACCGGCTCACATACCTCGCTGAGACGACCACATGTTACTGGACCGGACTGGAGGATTATGCAAGTCCCCAACATCTCTCCGCATCACCGACAAGTGCCTGCACTCTCTGAAACCATTCACTGAAGCAACCGCCTCAGAGGAGAGCTGGGGACACAATCCCTCTACTTCTGGAAGCTAAGTATCTTACAGTCTCTGAGATATGAGCTAACAATGATAAAGCTTTATTTCAACTTACTAAAGTCTGCTATCAAGTTGTCCAGCAAGCCTGCTACAGCTTTCCTCAAATCAAGTAGTATTCAAGTTCAGCTGTACCTGTCTTGCTACAGATAGTCTTATTTCTTCATACTAAAGTCTGCTATCAAGTTGTCCAGCAAGCCTGCTACAGCTCTCCTCAAATCAAGTATTATTCAAGTTCAGCTGTACCTGTCTTGCTACAGAAAGTCTCTATTTCAACTTACTAAAGTCTGCTATCAAGTTGTCCAGCAAGCCTGCTACAGCTTTCCTCAAATCAAGTATTATTCAAGTTCAGCTGTACCTGTCTTGCTACAGATAGTCTTATTTCTTCTTACTAAAGTTTGCTATCAAGTTGTCCAGCAAGCCTGCTACAGCATCCCTCAAAACAAGTACTATTTAAGTTCTGCTGCACCAGTCTTGCTACTGATAATTCCAATGTATACAATCTCTTATAATTTGAACTGTTAACAAGAATTACGGACTCTAATGAATTCTGAACCTTGTCATTGCTAACTAAAGCAAACCGTTTATTATTTAAAGAAACAGTACCTGTAATTCTGGAACTGAAGTCTCAGTTCCATCTAAGTGTCTTAATAAAATATCAAAGTCCTAAGAAATCTGCAGTTGTGTTTCACATCATTTACTGTGAACGTGACATAATGCTGGGGGCTGAAAGAGGAGGGAGGAGCATGTCTCTCTACCATGCTCCCTTGCGACACACAAGAGTTGTGGTGTGCCGGAACCGACGATGAGGTAGGCCTGTAAATAAAGAGGGCAAAAATGGAAAATCAAATTTATTACATACCAGCAATATACATACATTTAACCAGACATGTCTTGAAAAGCATTTCTTACTTCTTGTACCGGGTTAGGTATGTATCTAGAGTAAGCAGATGATTTCCAGCGCCCCAGTGACTTGATAACATGAACTGGGATGTTTGCACTGGATGCTGTGGAGGCCGCTCCTATGCAGAAGGAGTGGCCCGAATAGTTTGCTGATTTGAAGCCCAGCTGTGTAAGTAAAGACCTGACGTGTGTCCCAAAGGTGGTGGTAGTGAGTACCGAACCCTGTAGACTGAAAAGTGGTTGAGATGGTGGTGCGTTGTTATGCTGGGTATATGAGTCCAGTAGTTTGACAGGGCACCACCTGTTGTGAGTAGGATAGTACTTAACCTCTACTGGAGGTGCATGTTGACTGGTTTTGGAGTGAGGCAGAGTCAAGATATAATAGTCCATGTGTTTTGTTAAGTGTGAATGAAGTAGGATGTGAGTGGACTGTGTCGTGCTGATGGAGGTAAATTCTCTTGGTCTCAAGAAACCATAAAAGGCTACGTATATTGCGGTTTTAATGACAAGATTTGTTCTTTTGGCAAATGGTTTAAAATCTAGTAAGTTGGATAAGTCTTTAAAGATATGAAAATCTATAGGTAGCCTCTGGGCCGTACGTGGAGGTTCGGATCTCTGAATACCCCTAAGGATGTTCTTAATTTGGTAGGAGGACATGAAACTCGAGTTGTTTGGTTGTAAAGTTAGCATGTGATGTTGGATGCCTGTCAGATATAGTTTGATTGTGTTGTATGATAGTTTGAGTTTGAGGTGGCAAAAGGAAGCAAACCCCAACAAGGATGTCATGATGAAAGGTTGTAAGATGTTGTGTTCCGAAAGGAATCCTTTAAATAAAATGAAAGCTCTGTCGTAGGTATTCCGGGTATTAGTAGACAGTGCTAATTGGGACAATGTTCTGCTATGTTGCATGATAGCGTCTAGTCCATTACTAGATGGTGGAATAGTGGAGTGGCCGTGGCTTTGAGTGCGGCTGACGGGAGTATTTGACGAAAAGCCTGGAATTTAAAGCGAGACAAATTGTCAGCAGCCGTGTTATATACACCTGGAACATGAACACAAAACAAGAAGAAATTATGACATGCAGCCATCCAAGTGAGTTTCCTGAGGAATCTCATAATAGTCAGTGATTTGGATCGGCCTTTGTTAATAATGTGACAAGTTGCTTGGTTGTCTGAGTAGCAACATACTGACGAACCTGCCCATAAATGCCCCCATGCCACGGCAGCCGCCACGATGGGATATATCTCAAACAGAGCTGAGGTAGTGGAAAAATGCTTCAGGTCCTGAACCTCTGAAGGCCAGCTGCCCCAAAGCCATTCGTTCCCGAAAATTGCTGCAAAACCTGTGGTAGACGCCGCGTCTGACCAAATGGTAGGTGAGGAGTCAGACAATTTAGGGAGGAACATACTTTTACCATTCCAGGTGGTTAAAAAGTTTCTCCACATGAGTAGGTCTGCCGTGGCTTGGGTATCCAGGGATAACCTGTGTGCATCAAGGCTAAAAAGTGGGAACATGTAAAGGAGTCGTGAGATGAAAGCACGGCCTTGAGGTATGATGCGCATAGCAAAATTGAGTGACCCCAGCAGAGACTGTAGTTCTTTGCGGTTGCAAGTACCGAGTTGTGTGTAGAGATTTATGTTGGTAAGAAGGTTTTCTACCTTGGTGCGTCGTAGGCTAGCTTGCATGGTGGCTGAGTCTAGTATGATACCCAGGAATGTGATGAAGGTATCTGGTCCTTCTGTCTTGGTGGGGGAGACTGGGACACCCAACTGTTCGAATAGACTGATGGTTTCTTTTTGGCTACTGGGAGGGGAATTATTCTCCTCGACCAGTAAGAAATCATCCAGATAATGTATAACTGTAGGGCATCTGGCTATATTTAGTAATAACCAGCATAGGGTTTCGGCGAATACGTTGAATATGGCCGGACTACTTTTGGAACCAAAAGTTAAACATGAGAAGAAGTAGTAGTTCCCGGCCCACTTGATGCCATGTAGGTGCCACAGTGTAGGGTGGATAGGCAGTAATTTGAAAGCATTTGTGATATCTTACTGAGCCATGCTCCGACCCCTGCCTGCATGATAGCCGTAATGGCGTGATCTATGGTGGAATATTGCAGTGAAAATTCCTCAGAGGGTATGAGGGAGTTCAGATTAGTGGTGGCAGAGGTGTGTGGTGCCGATAGATCGATGATAAGTCTCTGTTTGTGTGAAGATTTCCCTGTGACAATACCAATGGGGTTTGTCTGCCATGTGGTGAAAGGAGGGGACTGGAACGGCCCCAATAGGAAACCCTCTGTGACTTCCTGGGCGGATTGTAAATTAGGACATTCCAGGATTCCGGAAGGCATGTGTATGATACCTGTGTGGAATCCTTTTGATAGCCCCGAGATAATGAATTCTACCAAATGTCTGGATGGATGATGTGACAGTAATGTCGTAAGTATAGAAATGTTTATCGACGTTAAGTATTGTTTAGGATACATTTTATTAGGACACATGGTTTTAGCATGTGCCCTGAAACATTTTAAACATATATGCAATAACCGACAACCACTGTAATTACATGATCCGACATTAAAATGATTACATATATGGGACTTGCCCAGAAACTTAATAGGCCGTCCCAGTTTGTCTTTGGGCGTTTTTTCTGTAGTACCAGCGGATCTAGTGCCCTGCAAGAGGGTATGTTCGTTCACAGTGGTTGGACAGAAATTAGCCGTATGAGCCATGGAGGAGCAGTATGCACAAGTCGGCGTTCTTAGACCTGCAAAGTGTCTGCAGAAAATGACCGTATCAATCTTGCTCCAGTTGGACCTTGTCCCGTACTGGGAGAAAGCGCCAGACACTTTAGCAGAAAAGGATCTATGGTAATCATAGAAAGCTGACCCACCATATTTGTTGCCCAGATCCACCAGCTTGTGCATATACAAATCAAACTCCTCACGTCTGTGGGGATATACTGCACAGATAACATCACGATAAATGCCAGATGCCAACACAAATTCAGGGATAGTCAGTTTCCTATTTAAGCGGATATCCCTTGATTTGACCACCACAGAAATATCGTCATAAGCGTAAGTCTTATGTTCCACCACATCCTGGGAGGCAATCAGCAGTGAAGCCAAGTTGATATCTTTACCTTCCAGGATATCTTTTTTGAGGTGCTCAGGTATCATATGGGCAGGGTTAACCTCTTGATCATCAGAGGTGGTGGCTGGAGAAACTGATTGCAACTCGACCAGTGCTGGAGGGGTCGCAGCGGCTGGCCCAGACATGGTAAGGGCTGTAGTGACCGATTCGAGTTTCTCCAGCCTGGAATTGACCTTGCTCATGGATGCCATGAGGGATGAGAGCATGCCATGTATATCTCCCGGATTAGACTGGCTAGTCCCTTCCCCGGCATCAATGTTATCGGTTGAGGTGTGCAGTAACTTGTAGAGTTCCTCTTTCCTTGCTGTTGCAGGGAATGGGATTTGCCGTCTCCTGAGTTCGTTTGTTATGAAAGGGATTGTCCATGACCTGAAAGATGCTGGACTAGCCACCTCTCCTCCCTGTGATGGGGTGTTTGCTCTAGCCGGAGTGCCTGGTAGGGAGAAATCCTCTACCCCTTCTTGAGACATACTAAATGACAAAATATTTGGTTAGTGTATGGAAACCCAGGGGTTGTACTGGCAGGCTAACTAGGCCGGAAAGGTGAAAAATGTATCTTGTTTGATGACAGGTGAGGCCCTGCTAGTTGCCAAGTGGCTTTGAGAGGCTCTATCTAGGCAGAAATCGTAGGCCTCTCGGTGATGGTAAAAGAAAACAGGGGGAGGGAGTGACAGATGAGGCCCTCTCTATAATATTGCAAGGCAGCTAACTCACGTGTGGACCGATGGGCGTTTGCCTCTGAAACGTTGAGGCGGGGTGTTGGTAGAGAGGTAGTGACAGGGGTTAGAGGGCTAGTGACAGGGATTAGGGGGGTAGTGATAGGGGTTAGAGGGGTAGTGACAGGGGTTAGAGGGTTAGAGGGGTAGTGACAGGGGTTAGGGGGGTAGTGACAGGGGTTAGGGGGTTAGAGGGGTAGTGACAGGGGTTAGGGGGTTAGAGGGGTAGTGACAGGGGTTAGGGAGTTAGATGGGTAGTGACAGGGGTTAGGGGGGTAGTGACAGGGGTTAGGGGGGTAGAGGTGTAGTGACAGGGGTTATGGGAGTAGTGACAGGGGGTAGAGGGGTAGTGACAGGGGTTAGGGGGTAGTGACAGGGGTTAGGGGGGTAGTGACAGGGGTTAGGGGGTAGTGACAGGGGTTGGGGATAGAGAGGTAGTGACAGGGGTTAGAGGGCTAGTGACAGGGGTTAGGGGGGTAGTGACAGGAGTTATAGGGGTAGTGACAGGGGTTAGGGGGTTAGAGGGGTAGTGACAGGGGTTAGGGGGGTAGTGACAGGGGTTGGGGGTAGAGAGGTAGTGACAGGGGTTAGAGGGCTAGTGACAGGGGTTAGGGGGGTAGTGACAGGGGTTAGAGTGGTAGTGACAGGGGTTAGAGGGGTAGTGACAGGGGTTAGAGGGCTAGTGACCGGGGTTAGGGGGGTAGTGACAGGGGTTAGAGGGGTAGTGACAGGGGTTAGATGGCTAGTGACAGGGGTTAGGGGGGTAGTGACAGGGGTTAGAGGGCTAGTGACAGGGGTTAGGGGGGTAGTGACAGGGGTTAGGGGGGTAGTGACAGGGGTTAGGGGGGTAGTGACAGGGGTTAGAGGGCTAGTGACAGGGGTTAGGGGGGTAGTGACAGGGGTTAGGGCGGTAGTGACAGGGGTTAGGGGGGTAGTGACAGGGGTTAGAGGGGTAGTGGCAGGGGTTAGAGGGGTAGTGACAGGGGTTAGATGGGTAGTGACAGGGGTTAGGGGGTTAGTGACAGGGGTTAGGGGGTTAGTGACAGGGGTTAGGGGGGTAGTGACAGGGGTTAGGGGGGTAGTGACAGGGGTTAGGGGGGTAGTGACAGGGGTTAGGAAGTATGGGGACAGAGGCAGGGTGGGGGGGGAGAGGGGGGGTTTAAATACCTGCCCTGGTGGTCCAGTGGGCGCCCTCTCTCTTCAGTCTGCAGCTCTGCCGGGAGTGAGCTGCAGACCACATGGTGAGTCTCGCGATCTCCAGTCAGAGCGTTGCCGCGGCAACGCTCTGACAGGCTGGAGATCGCGAGACACCTCAGTCTGCAGCTCACTCCCGGCGGAGCTGCAGACTGAGGATCAGGGCAGACGGACAGGAGGGGCCTCGCACCCGGCGGCATTGTGGGCAAGCTGCCGGGCCCCCTCCTGTGTCGGGTCCTCGGTCATAGACTGAGGACCCGACATGTTAGTCTGCCCAGAGGTAGTGCAGCACGGGGGTGTGATTAGGGTGTGCCCAGGCACACCCGGCACACCCCGTGCGCACAGGGCCGGATTAACATAGGGGCTGATGGAGCTGCAGCTCCAGGCCCAGGCCCAGGCCCAGGCCCATGGAATAGGCCCATTTTAAAAAAAAAAAAAAAAAAATGAAAAAACATTTTTTTTTTTATACACAATACTCTTAGGTTTGCCACCTGACTGGTATTTTACTGGCTTAGCCAGTATTTGAGGCTGCCTGGCCATGCCGGTATTGCAGTAATACTGACAATACAAATGCAGGTATTTTTCTCAGTATAAACGGAGATTACACTGCAAAACCAGCACCGGCCAGCAGGGGTCACTGTGTGTTGAGAGAGGCAGGGATAGGAAGTTGCAGCATATCCCTGCCTCTCTCTACTACTTACTGATCCATGCGGGAGCAGCTACACAGCACAGAGAGTCCAGACAGCAGCTCAACAGCTCAGGTAAGTGAGGGATGGGGGAGAGACAGCAGGTAGACATGGGGACACTGCACTAGGGGACACATGGGGACACAGACACTTGGTTACACAGAGACACTTGGTTACACAGAGACACTTGGTTACACAGAGACACTATGTCACTACTTGTGATTTACATCATGTGATGTCACGCATAACTAATTTATTATACAAATGATTAAGCCTGGTATTTTTTTCCAAGAAAGGTGGCAACCCTAACTACTCTTCACATACTCTTGCTTAAAAGTACACTATAGGGTCAGGAACACAATTATGTATCCCTATTATGTTAAAACCACCATCTAACCCCCCTGGCCCCCTCTTGCCTCCCAAAATATAGTAAAATCTTACTTGTATTCAAGTCTGCAGCTGCTGTCTCTGCCTCTGAACTGACTCTGTCTGCTGACATCATCAGAAGTGGTGGTCTGAGCAAATTGCAATGCTTCTTCATAGGATTGGCTAAGACTGTCAACTAGGCAGATCAGGGGCAGAGCCAGCACAAGTCAAACATAGCCCTGGCCAATCAGCATCTCATCATAAAGATACATTGAATCAATGCATCTCTATGAGGAAGGTTCAGTGGTTGCATGCAGAGGGTGGAGACACTGAATGGCAGTGCCACCTCTAGCAGCCATCTAAGGAGTGTCCAGTGGAGTTATTTTCTCTGAAAAGACAGTGTTTACTGCAAAAAGCCTGAAGGAAATTATTCTACTTAACAGAACAAATACAATAAGCTGTAGTTGTTCTGGTGACTATAGTGCCCCTTTAAGTTTGGAAGTTTAAGGGGTATGTATGGGAACAAAACTTGTGTGGCCTGGCTGACAATAAAATGAGTTAAGGTAATGCAGACTTTGTTCTCTCTAACACTGTTGCATGTCCCCTTTCATCTACACTCACTACATACACCTTTTCTCTGTCCCAGACTATATACCAGGGACTTCTGCCTGCTAGTAAGACGTTAAGGAGACAAGTGGACATGTGAGTGCTAGGGGACAGTCCTTAGAAAGTGTGGAATAGGCGCATCATTTGATGCATTTATGTCGGGCTCAGGGTGCTGCCTGCATAGTATGCCCTTAGTTGGACAGCCTGCATGATTGGCAGGCAGCCTGACATGCATTTATGCCAGGCTGGCCTTCCAATTCTTTGGACAAACATGCCCACTTTTTGGGCATGTTCACCCCTTTTGGCAGGTCTGGTCACGTGATTCACGCCAGTGGAATACTCTTTTATCCTGCCCATTGACTTCCTGCTTCACTGGACACTGCTGTTAGGGGGTATGCAATTACTTGAAAGATGAAAGCATAAATTAGAGCGAGATTAGCATAGAGTATGTGTTTTCGTATAGCTGCATCCTTTGAATTTCCCTCCAACACCATCTCCATCAGATACATGACGCTTGAGAGGTATGACTTTTTTAGTGTTTTTGGTCGATAAGATTCTGTAATTAGGCCCATCTTAATTGTCAGCACCAGGCCCACTGGGCTCTTAATCTGGCCCTGCGTGCGCACGCCTATGTCTATGAGTATGGTAGTGACATGACTGGCCCCTGCTTAGTGATATGCGTAAAGCTGAGTCTGAACCTGGCAGCAGGGGCTTGGCCGTGTATTGTGTGTCTACAGAAGGTGACCAGATAATATGCATATCACTAACTGATCTAGGAAATGCTAGGGTTTAGAGTATTCAATGGTGCAGGGAGGGATGGAATTGATCATGCATTGAATATATATATATGCCGTGGCAGAAACTGAAAATGGAATGATGTGGGTGAGGTTGAAAATTATGTGAAATGACAATATGCTGAAACATAAAATGTTGTTGTAACGTGACGTATGAGTGGTTGAACCAGAGCGTGCGATTCAACCCGAAAGTCTTGTGAAAGATAGGACCGTGTTCTTGTATACTCGTGGTATGTCGTCTGAGTATGCCAAGAAAGGCCTGAAAATTGTAAGTGCCATGTAATCGTGATGTACATGGTTGTAATAAAAGCATGATCTCCATAAAACCCTTAGAAATAAGCCATAATCGTAGGCTAAAACCATTACTGTAATATACATAAAATATCTATAATTTAGTAATTTAAACTAACTATAATCTAAACCAATATACATGAGAAAATAGAAGATAGAAAGATAGAAGATAGAAAACCTAGGATCGTATGAATAAGTATTGCAAGTATAACTAATTTAAACAAATTTATGACAGTACATGAAAGGTAGATGAACCGAATTTGGTTTAATATAAAACCGAAACGGAGTTTGCCGTATGAAAGATGTGAAACGAATGCGTGCATAACTGAGCAAAACTGCCGAAAGCATGATTAGAATGAATAGCAAGAACAGTGTCATTCGTCAAAACCTTGTGACAGACCTAGACGAAAGACATTTGTATACAGATTGAAACAACCGAACGGAAAGCAGCATGAATGAGTGCGTACGGTAAAATGAAACTAAACAAAATGAAACGAAATGGTGTTAGGAAACATAACTACCATACGGTAGAACATACCAAAAGGATTATGGCACGAAAAGTTTAACCGAAATGGGAACAACGTTGATTTGCGACCTGGCCGTAAAGCCGGAGGGCCGTAAAGTGAGGACCCGTTTGAAAACGGGACGCCGTGGGAATGATCCAGGCGTCGGACTTACGATTTAGAAGTCCCTGGGACGTTATCTTCGACGAAGACCGGAGTCACGAGGAGCTGGACGGGCGGAAAAGACCTTCAAGAGGATTCCTGGACACAGCTACACGTGACGAAAATCGTGGGTTTCTGAAAAACCAAGATGGCGCGGTACAAGAACCGGAAGTGGATCCTCATGCAGCGCTGACCTCGAACGGTATGGAGCCAGGTAAGGGGTGTCCCTTAAGTAGGGAAGGGGGTGTGTCATACGCCCCTCCCACAATTACAGGCCAAAAGGCCTTAACCCCTTAAGGACCAAACTTCTGGAATAAAAGGGAATCATGACGTGTCACACACGTCATGTGTCCTTAAGGGGTTAATACATATATAAAATTATGCCTTTTATATTTACACATATATTTATGTACATTTATATATGCATAATACATAGAGAAATGTCATTAATATGTACCATATGTAATGAGCAGATATTGGCCGAGTCTTGTTGCTAGGTGCATACTCCAGCACAATAACATTTTTAAAGTGAAGAGCGCACGCACAGGACTTCGAAATAAACAAGATAACATCAATTTTTTACAGTTGTGCCCTACATACATTAACCATTTCAGTCCCATTACCAAGCTTTCCTTAATATGTCAAGGTAGTTGGACTGAAACATTGATTACATGCAAAGGCACATCTGTTTAAAATAAATCTGCATGTGTTAGTTATATATATATATATATATATATATATATATAAAATGATGCCTATTATATTTACACATATATTAATGTACATTTATATATGCATAATTCACAGAGAAATGTCATTAATATGTACCATATGTAATGAGCAGATATTGGCCCAGTCTTGTTGCTAGGTAGGTGCATATTCTAGCACAATAACATATTTAAAGTGAAGAGCGCACCCACAGGACTTCAAAATAAACAAGATAACGTCAATTTTTTACAGTTGTGCCCTACATACATTCACCATTTCAGTCAGATTACCAAGCTTTCCTTAATAGGTCATGGTAGTTGGACTGAAACATTGATTACATGCAAAGGCACATCTGCTTAAAATAAATCAGCACTTTTGTTTATTTTGAAGCCTATGAGTGTTTTTTTTTACGTTGGAGTAATAATTTTTAATTTTAGGGGGAGTACGAAGAGGGAGGAGTTAGAAGAGGTGGGAGTAAGAAGAGGGGGAGGGGGGAGTAAGAAGGGGGGTAAGAAGAGAGTGAGTAAGAAGAGGGTGGGAGTAAGAAGGGGGGTAAGAAGAGGGGGAGGGGGGTAAGAAGAGGGGGAGGGGGGAGTAAGTGGAGGGCAATTGCCCCCTCCCCTGTCCGCAGGCACCGTGCGGGCAGCCGGCAGGGGAGGGAGGAAGAGAGGACCTGGGAGCTCAGCCTGCAGCTCCTCTGGGTCCTTCTTGCGCGAGCACAGATCGTTGCCGCGGTTACCACGGCAACGTTACGGCTCTTGTGAGAGTAAACTCTAGCCCTGGAGCTACGGGCTAGAGTTCACTCTCAACACTGTGACCACCAGGGATTCCTGGTGGTCGCAGTGGTGAGAGTGAACTCTAGCCCCATAAACACATTGCCCCCACACACCATACACACACACACACTGCCCCCACACACACCATACACATTTACACACATTGCCTCACACACATACACTGCCCACCCATACACACACAGCCCCCCATACTAACATTGCCACACACATGCACAGCCCCCTCATACACACATTGCCCCACACACCCTACACATTCACACACTACACCCACTCACACACACTGAACCTTTCACACACACTGCACCCCTTACACATTGCACCACTGCTCCTATACCCTACTACAGCCTCATATCCCAGCAGACCCCAGGTAACTTGTCAAACTGTTCTTAAACGGTTTGACTACTTACTCTGGGAGGGGGGCCCGGCCCTCCTGGCACCATAACGACTACACAGAGCAGTAGTGGTTATTGTGCATGGATTATTTCTTTAAATAATCTACAAGTGCCCCAGTAGCCAGCAAGCCAGCGAGCCCACAGGCCGGCCAGCCAGCCAGCCAGCCAGCCCACAGGCTGGCCAGTAGCCAGCCAGCCCACAGGCCACCAGTTAGGCTTACAGGCAGCAAGCCCACAGCCTGCCAACCGCAGCCAGCAAGCCACAGCCTGCCAGCCAGCAAGCCACAGCCAGCAAGCCACAGCCTGCCAGCCGCAGCCAGCAAGCCCACAGCCTGCCAGTCGCAGCCAGCAAGCCCACAGCCTGCCGGCAGTAGCCAGCAAGCCCACAGCCTTCCAGCCGCAGCCAGTAAGCCCACAGCCTTCCAGCAAGCCCACAGACTGCCAGCCAGCAACAGTAATTAAGGTAAGAGGAGCCAACTTGGCCTAGGTATCAGCGAGCTATGTTGTGTTGCTATATTGTGAATAGGAACCAGAGTGTTGGAGACCACCCTCCAGGCCCCATTAGACTCCATTGTAGTCTCTAATGGGACCTGGAGGAAATTCTTTCTAACACACTCTCTAAAGGACACTGAGATAGCCTCTGCTAGAATGCTCCCCCCCCCTCCATGGCCCATTAGCCCTCAATTGTAGTCTCTACTGGGGCCTGGAGGCGACTGTTTCCAGCAGGGACACTGAGATGGCCTCTGTTAGAAAGACCCCCTTCCAAGCCTATTAGACTCCATTGTAGTCTCTAATAGGGCCTGAAGGGGATTCTTTCTAACACACTCTCTAAAGGACACTGAGATAGCCTCTGCTAGAAAGACCCCCCTCCATGGCCCATTAGCCCTCAATTGTAGTCTCTACTGGGGCCTTGAAGGGATTATTGCACTTTTGTTCCTTGTTTCTAAAGATTGTGTAGGGTGTGGCTGGAGGCGGTGCATGGAGGCGGGACATGGGTGGCGCTTGCTGCGGAGTATAGGTGGGGCCTGTAAGGGGGCCCTTGATTTATTTTGCCCGGGGGCCCTGAGGGTTCTCAGTCCGCCCCTGCCCTCATACACACACTGCCCCCTCCCCGGCCCCCCCACGTCCACGCAGATCTCTCGCTCTCGCTTCTTACTACATGGTTTCCGTTTCACTGCAGAACTCTGCTCATTTGAATTCCTGTGTATTGAACCTCTGGCTTTGTTCATGGCTCCATTCTACTCTGCCACTCAAGAAACAGACTTAACTTCGGCTTCCTGCATCTCTTCAGTTACTTCAAAGAACCATAAATCAATTTACACTGGAAGGACTTCAACTCCCATCATTCATTAAAGAAAGATAAGTTATCCTATGATTGTATTTACTAATTGGTTCTAGCTACAGGTTACTGGGAAGGATAAGGGTTATCCAAAGTCTGCCTCTGAGATTCTACTTGCTATGTCTATTTGAAAAATGATTTGCCAATTACTCAATGATATTACTTATTGCTATTGGAGCCTACTAACTACAACCACTTCACATACCAGGATTAGTCATTACCAAATTATTTCTCTATACTAAGAAACTGATACTTTGTAGTCACCTGCATGGCAACCTTGAATATTGAAGTCTTGAGGACTATACTACTTACTGCTAATTAAGCATTCCTCATTGAAGTCACTTGGACTATATTGTTTGTTGCTGATTAAGCATTTCCTTTGGAGCTTTAATTGTTGTATCATATTGTACACCAAGATCTTGCTTAACTTCTCATAATACTTATTCTGTAGTGTATCATAACAGTGTATTGAACAATATCTGACATTCCTAATAAAAATGTATTTTAAAAAAAAGTACAGGTGTGGGTCCTGACTGCCATACTGTTCAGGCACACTTCATGAGAACTCTGAGAGAAATAGCCATTAATCTCACTTTTTGCTGACTTATTGCATGCATATGCATGCTTAAAAGTCCTGGGGGGAAAGGACTATACTTCTTAGAAGAGGCTCTGATGATAATTGGGGAATTTTGAGAGGAGCAGACCTATGGCCAACTAACCACAGGCGAGAGGGAATCGGCTGATCCTTCCACCCTTTACCTATGTACGATCTTCAGCCTGTGCCTGGATCCCCAATATCTTTCCACACTCATCCCCCAACCTGTGAGGGTTATCCCAGAAATTATCCAAGGTTATTATGGCTGGCTAATTGAAAATAAAAGCTGTGTGTGTCTTGTCATATCTAATATGGAGGGGGCTGCGTCTCTACTCAACCTCCCAGGGCCAGCAATCTTCTGCTCTGGACAAACTATTATTTGAAAAATTCTGGTCTAAGCTCAGTCGAAGATTGCACCCACCTACAACAGTAAAGAAGATACTGATTTTACCTCCGAGTCTGCCACTGAGCGTATCTCGCCCAAGGAAAGCACTGCACCATACCTCCCCACTATTCTGGAGGCCTCAGCATCTTCTCTTTCGCCTTCAAGTGAGAATCCGTACCTAGCTGAGCTGCTGCCAATATACTGAACAGCAGAGGTCAATAACATACCTGGAGTTTGTAATGTGCAGCTGGGGATCTTTCTGTATGGGTCTGCACCTACACCTGGGCCTGCGACCACAGCTGACTGTCAAATTCTGAGGTTCTATGCAGTCCATGAAGGGCATATGTTGATCCGTGACCGGGACCGTCCTGAAGGCATCCTGCCATGTTGCTCTTCTTTAACTGGCACACTGTACTTCCACCACATAACTAAGATAAGCTTCTAGTTAAGGCATGTATTATTTTTCTTTATTTTTTCTAAAATGAAGTATTAATTATCTGTATGCATTTATGCTTTCCATAGTTGATTTTTGACATTCTCTGTCTAATATGACAAAATAAAAAGTACAACACAGATATCTGAACACTCTCGAAAATTCAAATACTTTTTTTCTGGTATTTCGGAAGAATAGCTCTACAATATAGATAGCAAATCTCTTTCATCTCTAAACATTGAAACTAAATTCAAAATGAAGGTTTTTTCCCCCCACTATTTCCGAATTGAAGTGAATTAAATCCAAAAGGCAAAATTTGGCTGAAATTGCTGTTCTGAAAAAAAGAATTCTAAATCAGTCACATCACGTCTTAGCCTATTCTTTGCAATTCGGATTTTAATTCACTATAATTTGCTGTTATTGACTAACCCTTAAAGGACCACTCTAGGCACCCAGACCACTTCAGCTTAATGAAGTGGTATGGGTGCCAGGTCCAGCTAGGGTTAACTAATTGTTTTATAAACATAGAAGTTTCAGAGAAACTGCTATGTTTATCAATTAGTTAAGCCTTCCCCCTAATCCTCTAGTGGCTGTCTCACTGACAGCCGCTAGAGGCGTTTGCGTGATTCTCACTGTGAAAATCACAGTGAGAGCACGCAAGCGTCCATAGGAAAGCATTATGAATGCTTTCCTATGTGACCGGCTGAATGCGCGCGCAGCTCTTGCCGCGCGTGCGCATTCAGCCGACGGGGAGGAACGGAGGCGGAGAGGAGGAGGAGAGCTCCCTCCCAGCGCTGGAAAAAGGTACGTTTTACCCCTTTTCCCCTTTCCAGAGCCGGGCAAGAGGGGGTCCCTGAGGGTGGGGGCACCCTCAGGGCACTCTAGTGCCAGGAAAACGAGTATGCTTTCCTGGCACTAGAGTGGTCCTTTAATGTGTTTCAAGGAATTCGCTGCATTCGAACGTCAAAGTCACTTCTAAACCAGTGTGGGCATTAATATCTACAGATGGTTTGAAATCCATTAAGAGCGTTGTTCATTAGTGTGATTTGTTAAAACTGGAAAATTTATCCAAGTCAGCTACGTCTCCAGTTTGGCTATTTAGCCTTAAATTTCAAATTCACTTTGATTTAACTTTGAAATCCTGAGAAATCTTCCTTAGACTTCGGCTTAGTAAGCTTTCCAAATTATTCAATACTGTGATAAAAACTTTCCAAATGATTTACCTAAACAAGTCACCAAGAAAATCTATGGGAATTATTGTAGATAAATAATTTCAAAAGTGTTTTTTGTTTTGTTTTGTTTTTTATACGAGATTGGATTAATTTCTGATTTTAGCAGAAAAATTATCATAAGGCCTCATTTTAATGTTTTCAGATAAGCTTTTCAAATGATGTAATATTTTTCGATACGATTGGGCGGGCATGACTGCCAATTGAATATTACTGCACCTTAAATTAAGGTTTTTTTATGCTCCTTTTCTGACTGTTCTCATACCTGAGGAGCATTCTGCTACATATTGATACATCTCAAGCCTGAATCCTGCAGACACAGCCCATGCAAGGCTTCACTGCGGCCTGTAGTTTCAGTCAGGGACGTTGAGGCGGCCAATCCTAGACCTCGACTTTGAGCCTGTTGATCCAGAGAGCTGTTCCTCCCTTTGGACCGGTGGGGGATATCCCGGTCCCCACTGGTGTACTGTAGTGGTCACCCTTCCAAAACCACAAGCTAATGGGAGGTCTGGTGGACCGAGGCCTAACAACTAAAATGGCAAGCCTGCTGGGGCAAGCAGACACAGACATCTCACCTTGCTCACTACCACACATGAGCATATTTCTCCTGGCCTTCAATTGCACTTGTGAGCTATTCTGGACAAAGCTTCAGGCTGGGAGACTTTCCTCCAATCCAGCTGGCCAGACCCCTGCCTTCCAAAGCAGTCCTGCTACCCATCGGCTCAAGCTTAGACGGATTTAATCTGGCATTACCCAGAGGGACACTGCACAAGTGACGGCATAAGCAGCCAGCATGGAGGTCACACTTCCCTCACCACTTTGATCCTTCTGTTCGATGCAACTCGTTTCCTCCATGGCGAAACAAGCCTCATTGCCCACGGCACAACCTGTCTGCACCAAGCCCCATCTCATCTCACCACAGGGCACGCAACACTGAGGAACCGCAACAACAAATCTCAGCTCCCATTTTGGATACAATCCCTCCGGACTGTTTGGTGATCTGGCTCAGCTGGAGAGCCCTACTTGGATGGGCAGAAGGCGGTGACAGTCAGAACCTACCAGTCCTTGGTGTTGGCTGAGTGGACAGTGTCAGTGTGCCTTACCCCCTGGCTTAAATTAGTCTCTCTCTCAATCTGAGCTGTAACATAGCTTTTATGCCCTGTTTTTGGCACATTAACTACATGGCTACTCGAGGCTACTTAACTTACCCAGTGGTATTTTCTCTTACATTATGTGACCTATCATAGCCCTGTTCTATAGTTATGCTACTTTTCTTGTTGTATATCCCAATAGCATAGGGCTTTTGATGTCTTTCCTACTTCCATATGAAAATAGTGCAGTCTTTCCTTGACATTTAAAGCAAAGCTTACATTTTTGTGTATTATTTCACTTATTGTGTATAAGAGCTTGTCTGTAACACTATGCACTGCACAAAATAAAGAATTTAACAAATATATATATATATTTTTTTCTTCAAAATATGAAAATATGAAAATATATATCATATCTAAAAAATAAATCAATATAATAAAATGTAAATATTTTTCATAAAATGTAAAAGTTTATCCAAAATATATGAAATTACTTTAAAAATGTATCCAACAATATTAAATTGAGCCCTATCATTGAAATTACGTTTTGATTGAGCCGTCAGATCATTTGTCATTTTATTTCTATGATCTCCTGGAGCAAAAAAAGGAAAATAATAAAAACCATAATGAATAATAAAATACATTATTTACTTATATGTAATCAATGTCTGTGAACTAAAAAAAAATAAAAACGATTTCTCTAGTGAAATTGTTTAAAATTCATAAATCATCTTCAATTGCTCTGGAAAAATAGCTAAAACGCTTATTAAAATTTAAATACTCTAAAAAGGGATATGCTACAGTGGTCTAGCCTGTGTGTTTCATGGTTTGGCAGAATGAACTCCATAAAGATGAACCTCCTCCCTCGACTACTCTACCTATTCCAAACAATACCAATTGTTGCGCTGCTGCCTCTCCCCGCCTACCTTCCCTTCCCTCACCCTGAGCACTCAGCTGGAGCCATGGGGGTGGGGGGTGGGGGGGAGGGCGACGCAGGAGATGTATAGCCATGAATACCTACATTGAGGAGCGGGGTGGGGGGGGAGCTGGAAGCCCGACATGTCGAAGGAAAAAGAGGGTGGACCTAGGGACCAGATAGGCTAGCCCCAAGAAAACACAAAGGGAAGGCCTCATGGTAACGCACCAAAGAAGAGGAGCATATAGATAACAAGCAACACTAGAGGAGGCAAGTGTCCGTAGAGTACCTGAGCATACCTGGCCCTACGCCACGCAGGTTCTGACTGACGGAGAGGGCGGCCTTCTTGGGACCGTACCTGCATCGCCGAAGCGATGAGGATGGAGACATGCCCGGTCTGCCAGTTACCTAACCAATGGGCGCAGTTGCTTCGTGCGGGCCAGTGTAATCCAAGATGCCCGACGAGACGAGACGGGTCACCCCTGTGTTGCCTCACACACTGCCCCAAGCCAGGAAACTTTTGGGGCCGCTGGCAGGCAGGCATAGACACGGCTAACTGCTGGCATATAGACCACTAAGTGTGGCAGAGCATAGGCACACTCAGCTAACACTAGCACTAGCCTCTAGAGACAGCAACATAGCAGATGACACTAACCCCGAGAGTAGGGGACAACTAGATAATGTAAGCTACACAAGACTAAATTAATGTCAAGGAAAGTGCTTTTAACTTAGCCACTCACATAACAAAAAACCACAGCTCTAACTACGACAAAGAGACGGTTAGAGGCAAAAAACCTCATAATGTCATTGTTTCGCTGAAGTTGCTTTAAATGAGACATTACGCATATCCCATGATACATGTTCCACATTATATGTTGCTGTATTAAAGTTCGGTATAAAACCATAAATAAAGATTGTCAAAAATTTTTTTTAAATAAACATTGTTTCTTTAAGTAAATAGTGACAAATAACAATGTTTATTTAAATTTTTTAAAATTCAATTCTCAGGAAAAAATAAAATAAAAAAAATATATAAAGTTTTGATTTAATACCATCCTAGTCACAATATTGCACAATTCCTCACAATGAAAGTGCAAACAATTTGTGATCACATAAAATAATGCTAATGTTTTACTAGAACAGGTTCGGTGTCTGGGAAAGAGCATTAAGCACGTTAGTGTAATTAAAATATTAAATATTTTCATATAAATGCTTCCTCGCAAAATGCTCACAATAGTAAGAGCAAATTATGTTAATTGCAATCAAGTGCAATGCAAACAGACTTTATAGATTACGAACAGTGCATGACGTAAAATTGATTTTGCAACTGTGACCCTGAACTTGATTTTTGTATTTGTCCTCACATATTTTAATTAAAAGAGCATGCTAGTAGTAATGATAATAATAAATAAATAAAAAATGTAAGTCCTCTGTGTTTCTTAATGACTTTAGATTAAGAAGCTTACTTCAAAACAAGAGTTTTCCTTTTAATCACATTCACCAGTAAATTTACCTGTAATCCAGCCCAGAATCAAACCCCTCACTGCAGCAAGACCTACTCTCACTAAAGTCATCAAGATTGACTTTTGCCTAATCAAATGCTTCTCAAGGAGAAGCATTGCAGACATACATCACATGCACAGCAATCACCTCAGTACACCAGTTTATTGCTTTTCTATGAGACACACTGAAATTTCAACACCGTCAATGTCAGAAATAAATTTGGTCTTATACACATGACGTTGTCCAAGTGAATCACCTACTGCTGCTGTTAAAGAAGGGCGGTAGCCCCCTTAAAGGTACATCTACCTGTACACCAAGAACCAGGTCTGGGCTCCTTAAAAGGTGAGAAGCCAATTGTCTGCTGCACTTATCACTTTATACCTTGGATTTACTACACTAGGAGCCACGCTGTCTCCATCTCTCTCCCCCCTTTCTTTTTTTGCATATGGAAACCTTTAAAGAAAGAGGGTCGGTGTTACCAGAGTACACACAAGCTGTTGTGATCTAAGCCTGTCATATTTGGCTCTTGTCCATGTGAGTGTGCCCATTGTGACTTTATTTCTTTCGCACTTTATTCATTATTGTACTACACTATATATGCTTTTTTATTTTTCAGCTTTACACTGCTACTTTAACAGTTAAAGGTGAGTGTTTATTTTGTTTAGCGCTCCACAATTACAACTAGTGGTGAAAAGTATATTTTATCACATAGGCTGTATTATTTTTAAATACAGTCAGTGTTCATAAAGTTTTTATTGGTTCCTTCGGATCTTCTTTCTCAGCTCCACCATCTTAAAGTTTCTAAGACAGCGGAACCTGAACATCTGCACATTTCCCCTCCCCAGGGTTTGCATAGAATTACAGCTGTGGTTCCTCCTGACCTTAATATATATATGGTAGGCAAATAAAAGAAAGCCTTTAGCCTAACTAATTTTCAGCCAGATAGTTTAGCACGTTTTTTTTTTCACAGGTTTTTTTTTTTTTTTTTTAGATTTTAAAGCCACTTGCCGAAGCAACAGGTGCCCAGGCAACCTGGAAAAGTGGCCTCTTCTCACTAATAAGCACCCAGACATGCTCAGAAATAAGCTTTTTTTTTTACTATTGCCTACTGCATATACACTAAATAAATTTAGGGTAAGGTTTACTCAAGAAGTTAACGCTTTTTTATTTAAAAAGTCAAGTCATCAAGTATTTGTCATATAGCTCCTAGGGATCTAGTAATGTTATCATGGGTACTAGATATCTAATCTATTTATTATAATAATTTCCATTCATATTGTATGTACATTTTTTGCTACTATGTTTACTTGTGTAATTCACTCTTTTTACAGCTAACCCCAAAAAATCCAAAGGAGGAGGCTTTGTTTCTAAGTAGCTAGACTTGTTAAAGGAGTGGAACGCATATTGGCCAGTTGGACACACACATGGTTCAAGACGGAAGCTGGGATAGTAGAGACTATTGAAATCAGCCAAAGGAGAGCAGGTGTGGTGATTATAAGACACTCAGTAAAACACAGATATCCACTTTTAGCCACCCAGTAAACTACAAAGTCACAGAATAAAGCTCACAGATCAACTCAAAATCAGTAAAACATTGAAACTTTAAATGAAGTGCTCTGTCTTCGTTTAAAGACTAATCTCACAAAATGTCTTGCAAAAACATTCAGAGAAATGTTTCTCTTGGATATAAAGGCTGGTTACATAGAACGTATAAGTTGGCTGGGTTTAAGGGAATAAAGTAAGGCAGCAGTCCAAAAAAGACAGAGAAGAGTAAACTGTTGATAAATCAAACCAAGATTAAGATAGCAGTGGTACATGTAGTCAGAAAATAGGTCAGAGACAAAATACCATAGGACACTAAGATACTGAATGCACCATCGAACGTACGACAGGGCAAAGTACTGTTTGTAGAGAGGGTATAAAATGATTAGCAACCTACATCATTTCTTCCCTTTATCCATATTTTCCTTTCTTACTCCATTAGTCTCTTCCTCTATATGGTTTTCTATCCGTCCCCCAATAAACTTTCTTCCATCAGTCTTGTTCCTCGACATAAACTAGCTTAAACACATCCAGTAGCCCTCTCTAAAGCTCTTCTCACCCTTTATCAGTATGGGATAATATTTGCTAGTGATGCAAAATAAGGTTGATTTAACTAATAAAAAAATGAAAAAAGAGCAACATTCAGATTATTCCACAAGGACTGATGTACCCAGTTGGCCAGTCTCACTTGGACAACAGATATGATAACTGAGAACCTAGCCAGTCAGATAAATAACATGTATGCGGCGCTGCTAATAATGTGTTTACTCAGTAAGTATACTCTTTCTTTTTTGTTTCTCCTTTTTTTAACATCAGAAATTAGTATTTAATTTGTTTTTTCTTAGTCTTTAAGAGCGTTGATGTCAAATCCCAAATCACCATTTGTTTTTTCTAATTCCATGATATTTTTAAGTATTGTGCAGTACTCGATAAAATTTTTCCATTGCTGGGGAATTTTATTTTAACTGAAATAAACTTGATATCTTGTGAAATTCCCCAACAATAATTCCATATCGTGTGCTTACTATATTTCATTATGCAAAAGACATAGGATCAGTCTTTCTCATTTATACAACAAACCAGGTAAACCAATTACACTATAGGACACTGTCGGTGGGGCGATTATTATATACACACACACACATATATATATATATATATTTTTAAAAATTATTATTTTCTTTTTATTTATTTAAAGGGGAAGAACCGTCTAGGTCACCACTGTAAAATCACCATTCACCCAGGAATTCCATATGCTATGATACACCTCAAGATTACGAAGGCTAGTAAATACTGCTATTTCCATCAGACTTTGATAATTCACCTTAGTTTGGATCTCAGTCCAAAAAGGGATTATAGATGTATACTTTCTTAAAAACAAAAAAAGAAATAAAAAGGAACTATAACCAGTTTTCAAATTCAACCGATTACCGAATGTTACATTTTAAACGCCTAGCCTTCCTGAATAAATATAGGGAGGTGGAAGTCTCAAGTATTTACAATTTATAAAAGGACTGCTATGAAAAAATATGGTTTTGAGATCAAAAGTTATTTTCTTTTCATTGTTGCTATAGAACTATCGAAAGCATAGAAACATATTATTGCATCCCACCCAATTACCGCTTTCAGATGAGCCATGTGAACGCAAGTTGGAGAACTGCCTTTACAAAGGGACATTATTTCAGTCTGAAGACGTGACTCCTATTTAAAACATAATCCTGATTACCCTCTTAGTCAATTATTTTGTAACATCCAGAGATAGAATAGGGCAGAAGATAGTTCAATCTTCACAGCTGCTTGTTCTGCACAATAGAACGGGAGTTAAAAGCCCAAGCTGCTTATAGACTTTGAGTTCTTGTAGTGAAGTACCCTCTCCAAACAGTTTCCTGGCTATACCCACTAATGTACTCACAATGGAAACATCCAATGGGAACCTCTAAAAAATGATGCTGTACAACAAATTAAAATTAAATCGTCTCTAGATTTGAAATGGAGGAAGTATCTTGTTGTAGGATAAATTATCAAGGTGTTTTAATAGGTTGTTTAAATTTTATTTTAAGGACCAATATAAAAGTGCAGCTAATGTTAATGTTTCCTCTAAAATTTTTTTTTCATTTAACGATAGATTCTCCAGCTACCAAGATTTACTAAGATTCGTGTTCTGATTACCGTTAACCGTTATGGACCAAGGTATTTATTTAGCATGTCTGAGTGTTAAGGACCATAGTTATTTTCACCATTTTTATTATTTACTGCACCCGCACAGATTACTATACTATTTTTAAGCAGCAGGTTAGGTTCCTTCTTTTCTGGCGCAATGCCTGATGGTCTATGATACTATCTATGGATCTATGGATGTCACAATTATGCACTTCATGATGACATAGACCATTGTGCAGTCTTTAAAGGGTTAAATAGACAGGCCATGTTATTTTAATTGTTGGACACGTTAAATGAGTAACCCAGAAAAGACTAAGTTGTGTAAATAAGTCCCAACAGAACAAAGTCAGACACTTAAAAAATATTTGTCTCAAAATTCACAAAATACCAAGAACCACCCTATAAACAAGAGAAAATATGAAATAAAAAATTTATGAAATCTATAAATGCACACAAAAATACCGCTCCACAGTAGTATTACTACTCTTATTTATAGAAAGACATAAACTATTAAAGCAAGAAGCAGTAAATATGAGAACTCTGAGACTGGGCAAAAGCTCCAAGAAAACTAGCAAGCCCTTCGGTTAATCTCTGCTCCGCTCTCTTGTGCCATTAAAAAGAGAACCTATACAATTTCGATATCAGACTGATCCGACCCCTAAGTTCCCTCAGTACGAGAGATACATCATCCCTGGATGATCATTTCAGCCCTCTTTGGGCCTTGACAGCGAGGTGTAGCTGAAATACAATACATATATATAGAGAGAGAGTAGATAAAAATATATAGTGTAGTATTTTATTATCAATAACAGCAAAACACAAAATAATAACACTCACAAACATATAAGCACACATAAAGGAGGTTGTGTAAAATCGCTTTTGTAATTGCCGGTACAGTACACCAACCTTCAGTCTGAGCATCCAGGGTCCGTCCAGTAGTGACCACTTGAAGACCTCTTCGGTTTGTCCTATTTATTTGATACACTGCTGAAAAAAAGTTGCACTCCTTTGCATTTTGTCTGCCTTTATTGCAGACAATTTTCAGATCAACTTCAAGAAGCCTGCAGCAAAAATCGCCGAAACGCGTTAAGCACAATTTTTTGTGTTTTGTGTACATGAATTGTGTATCATCTAACACCAACAGTGAATGGAGCCCTGCAGAGCTTCAAACTAGACTTCCAGTTGAGTTAACTTGTCCCTCCTTATAGGTGGATGACAAATAGATTATTGTAAATTTCTTAGTTGAGCCATCCGTTGCTTTTCAATTCAGTTTTCTTTTTGGTATTCGATAATTTATATTGGTCCATGGTAATCCCTCTCTATGTATTAATTGCACAATAGAACAATTCCTTATGCATAATTAATATGCATAAGGAATTGTTCTATACTTCTCTCCACTCTAATTTAATGGATGAGTCCATTTAAATGGGTTAGTAGACTGACCACGTTTGTTATAAAGATGTATAGAATAATTTGGTACGTAATAGATAGAGTTAAGTGTAGGTTTAGTGTAGCACACGAGTCAGAGGCAATGGCTCCTTTTTGCCTACCATTAATCTTACTACACACATGACAGTAGATGAAAATGTAAAAACATTGTAATATTATACAGTCATACATGGGTACATTTTGTTATAAGATCATTAATGCCCTTTGAAATCATTATCATTATATTTTAGTTCTTAGAAAAAAAATGTTTTATGGTTATTATTACTCATCCTTATGCAGTACTAAGTTGATCTGTGTATGTGATCTGACTGTGATGTATACAGGTCATCTGATGACATCACAAATATAGAACAGTCAGTCAGTTACATCATAAAGATCCCATCTCTGCACCAGATGCTGGATTGTGGTGATGAAGAAGAAATTTGAAGCTGGTCAACTGAAGATAGGGCTGTAATGTTCGATATACATGGGACAACCCAGAGAAAGAAAGAGATATGGGCAGAATTGTAGCAGGCAAGTCACAGGAAGATAACAGTGTCTAAAAGTGTGCAAACATAACATGGTACAAAACAAAAATCCAAAAAGAAACAAAACAAGAAAATTAACCAGAATAAAGAAAAAAAATAAAGGGAAATGTGATAAGGGAAAAAGACTAAAAATGAAGAGAAAACAATGTGAAATGTAGTCCGTATGTGCTGACAAAAGTACAGGTAACATATTTTTTTCTAGCTGTTTAGGAATTTTGTTTATAAAACATTGTTGGTTTACTATTATTGCTAAAGGGTCTTAAAGCAGCACTGTCATATTTTATTTGTACTTCATTTCAGTTTTCCTTTCCTTATGCCCCCTTTCCATTAGTCATTATACTGTGCCCATTGGCACTTACCTTTATTTATATTTATTATCTTTTTCATAATATTTGTTGTTTGCCCTTCTGTAGGATTTTTTTTTTTTAATTCTTTATTTTTCTTGTGCATTAGATTACAGAACAGAGTAGTCTGTAGCGCCACGACAGCGGTTACAGGCATGTCCACGGCATACATGGTCACGGCAAAGATAAACTGCACTTTTTTTTTTGTAGATAAATAAAACACGCTAGGAACATTGTTAAGCTTATAAACGTAGTAAATACATGCTTCCTTTGCACGGCTATTGTGTTGGGTCACGAGTGGGTCGACAAGCTGAAAATAGTAAACATACTATGATTTCACCATGCTCAGTGGTGATTAGGGACAAGCAAACATTGCCTGGCTAGTGAAGATTTACACATTAGACATATTAGCATAATTGCACACATTTTTGCTAAGTGATCAAGAGTTGCACTTTTAAGGCAGGTCATAGCATGCAGCTTGGTTATGTTAGCCTGAAATCGCTTTACAATAGTTGTTATGGTACTTTTTAGCAGTAAACCAAAATGTTTAAATGTCTATCTGTTCCTGTCCAAATTAAGAAAATTAAATTGCGTATATACGCTGAAGTAATTCAGTCTGACACACAGAGTTCAGGTTAAAATAACTTTGAGGAAATTTATTGGCAAGTGAGTCAAGAGCGGGCTCGCAGGCCCTTTTAAGAGGCATTTTACGTCATCATTGAATATCAGATAATAACAAATAAACATCATTAATTGGATTAATTGTTAAGTGTCTGGATTAGTGTCCACCTATAAATGTAATTAATTGGCTCAGAAACTAAGTGGTTAGCTAGGTGTCCACCCACCAATAGGTGGTATTGTTCTGGACACGGGTGGGGACAGGGGGCTCAAGCGCCATCTTCCTTAGCATAAGGCTTACTCGGTGGAAAGGGGGGCTTGAGCGTCATTTTACACGGTCAGTGATGTCATGTCAGGTGCAAGGTCTCTTATGAATAGAACATTTCATTACTACTGTGTTCTCATGGCCTTCAATTTATACTATGTTGCGAGTTAGGGGAGATTCAGCAGTTCCTGAGTTAGTCATGTCTTTATAGAAAATACAGTCTTTGTCCATTGTGTTAGATGTGCTGGGAAATTCTGTCATGTAATGTAGTTTTAAAATGAAGAAGTCAGGTTATGAGGACAAAATGGAGGATTTGTCTCACAGTATGCAGTTAAAATGGAGTTAGTGCAATAATTCAATACAAGTTCAATAAAGATTTTTAATAATCCTACATCAGTCCCGACTATGAAATGTTAGATTCTAAGAGATAAAACTTTATTTGTTAGTACCAGAAGACGTGTTAACCCAAAGGCACAGAAACCCCGTGGCCGCTAGCTAGGTGTTAATGCAAAGTGCAAGTCTGTCCCTAGGTCTGACCCTGAAGGCTAACTCATCGTCAGTATGGCTCTCGAACACTTCACTCCCATGGGTGGCCCATGGTGGCTTGTCCACCACTTCTCCACACGGGGCCTTTACCATTCACTGACAGATGCTGTCCCTAAGCTGATCCCTTCCTAGAATTCTCGCACTTTATCAACAAAAGGGATAGTTTGCAGCGGTAAACAGGGTGAGTTGAGATCTTGAAAATCTTGGTCATCAACTTCGAGATGTGTGAAAGTGGGTGCCGCTTGGTCAACAGTCTTCATGAGGGATTTTCTCAGACAAGGGAGGATACAACAAAAGAGAAGAGCAAAGATAAAAAGGAAAATTAGTATAGCCATACCAATATGCATTAAAGCCTTTTGCCATCCTGTCATCCAACCAAACCATCTTTCCCAGGGATCTTTTATCCCAGAATTCCTTTTTAGTTCTTCAGACAGGTCATTTAATTTCTCTATGGCTAATGTAACTTTACCATTAGGGCCTGTGTTTTCTGGGATATAGGTACAACATGTCATGGTGTCGGGCAAAATTTTACAAACCCCTCCTTTTTCGGCTAAGATCATATCTAGGGCCATTCTATTCTGGAAAGCCATTTGGGATGTGGCCTGCAGCTGTTCGGCCAACCCCTGGAGGGCGTCTCTGGTATAATTAACAAAACGCTGTTGATTATAATAAATGTAATTTATCCAATTTAAATTCTTGTTTGTGGTAACTATGGCGAAAAGTGATTCAAATCCTGCAGCAACTTCATCTCTTGCTTTAAATTCATTGGGCACCCCCCTAGGTACCCCAATGGCATCAATATAAACATGAGGATCAAAACTTCCTTTCACTGGGGCTTCGCGCTTAACCTTAGTGTGACTGGACTCATGGGTGTTGAGGTGTGTGTCAGAGATAATGTGTATGGGCATGATGGCTTTAGCCAAAGTACACTCCCCCCACCATTCTTTGTCCATTCTGGATCTTAGCTGTAAATCCCCACACAACCAGTAAATATCCCCCAATGACCTGGTGTGAAACTGCAACAAGTTCATGGAGACATTTCTGTAGGTAGCACAATACCCCTTAGAGAAGTTACCCAAGAATTTACCAATTCCATCATAATTAGCATAACAAGTGTAATTACCTTTATATACTGTAATACCATCTGGGGGTTTGACATCCTTGGTTAGGAGAGGATACTCTTTTGTCCATGCTTTACATATGGACCTGTTGAAATCATAGTGATAGGCAAAAAGGCTCAAAACACATGCTTCTATATCTACTGGCAGGGTTAAAGGCACAGTGCCCAGGTGAGGCCGGGCACCGCCACACACATAGCATGCGGTCTTATTATGCTTATTAGCATTATATTTCATCCATTCTAACCATAGATTAACATCATTAAAACCTGTTTCGGCGGCCATGGTATCTTCAAAGGTGGGGTTAGCAATGGCCATCATGTCTTGAAAGGTCTGGATGTGAGGTTTTAATGGATTGGGGACCATATGGGTGGCCCCTTGCCACTCAGAAGAGTTACACATATCTTTAAGGTAGAAATGCCCTAACTTTTTATAGGAACCCTTTTTCCAATACATTCCCATTACATATTGGTCTGCATCTGTTGGACTTGGATGCTCAATATTAAGGATTAATTTCATTGGTGTACCCCCCCCCCCCCCAGGCTTTCTCAAAGTCATTCTCTGGAGAAGGGATCTACCATGGTCATCTACTTTAGATAAGGCACTTTTAGGATTGTAACCCCAGGCAGGTCCGGCATTCCATCCCGCCGCCCCCCAATGGTCACAATTGTGCCCCCATTGTTTGTCCACTACACAAACATATGGGTCTTTTGAATGGGGAATATCTCTATAGATATTCTGAATTTGCGATGTAGGGAACGGGCATTCTACAATATCACAATAATCAAAGGTATAGGTAGCCACATGGGTACATGATGAATTATACCAAAAGGTGTACCCACTAACATCCTTAGTAATGGCTACCTGTTGGGCCTTAATTGAACTAATTAAGGAGATTATGTACCAGAGGTACATGCTTGTGCGGTATCTGCTTCCTCTGGGGCAGGAGACTTCTTGCAATGGGAAGCGTGGATCCAATTTGGCCTGCCGGCCACTTTGACGGAGGTTGCGGTGATCAGGAGAACTTGGAATGGACCGTCAAATCTTGGTTCCAGGGTATTTTTCCGCACAAATTTCTTAACCAGAACCCAATCTCCGGGAAGCAGGCTGTGGGTACCTGTATCCAAATCGGGATCTGGAATTGAAGAGAAAACTTGGGCATGTATTTTGTTTAAGGCACTTGCAAGTTCAGTTACATAGTCTACTAAAACATCTGATTGGAGCTGTAACTGTTGCGGATAATAACAACCTAGTCTGGGTGCTGTCCCAAATAGAATCTCATATGGGGATAATGAGTGCTTCCCTCTAGGTGTGTGCCTAACGCTGAATAAAGCTATTGACAGGCTTTCTGGCCAGGGCATCTTTGTTTCTTGTGACATTTTTAACATTCTGGCTTTTAGAGTGCCGTTCATGCGCTCTACTTTACCACTACTTTGTGGGTGGTAAGGGGTGTGAAAAGCTAGGGTCACCCCCAGAGCAGTCCAAATTTCTTTAGTCACGGTTGCTGTAAAAGCTGGGCCCTGATCACTTTCAATGACTTCTGGAAGTCCAAATCTACATACAATGTCTGTAAGTAGACGTTTTGCTGTTGTTTTTGCAGTGATATTGGCCACTGGGTAGGCTTCTGGCCAGCCTGAGAACATGTCCACTATCACTAGTGCATATTCATGAGGCCCACTCTTGGGCATTTGTATATGGTCAATTTGAATTCTCTGGAATGGGTACATGGGTTTTGCCAGGTGTTTTGGAGGCACCTTGATTGGTTTTCCTGGATTGCATTTTGCACAAATGACACAGGCCCTACAGAAGCTGTTGATCAATGTTGTGATTCCAGGTGCTTCATAATACTTCTGTATGAGGGCGGCCATTAAGTCTTTTGACAAATGTGCAGGTCCATGTGCCCATTGGACAACTGCTGGATATAAATTTTTTCGAAGGAAGAATTTGAAGTTGTTGTAGTATATCCCATCCTTTAGGATAGCTCCTTTATTCTTCCATTTCTGGATTTCTTCAGGGGTTATTGCAGCTTGCTGTTCTCGCAGAATTCTTAAATCAGTAGGAAGAGTTTGCAGAGCAAAAATAGGAACTTCTTCTTCTTGTCCGGACACTTCTTCATCCACTTCCTGCAAATCTCTGGCTGCTTGCTTAGCAGCCTGATCAGCCAAATGGTTGCCCTTTGCTTCATCTGTATCCAACTTCCCATGTGCCTTCACTTTCAGAACGGCCACCTCTTCAGGGAGTAGGAGGGCATCCATTAGATCCTTGATTGCAGAGCTGTGTTTGACTGGTGAACCGGCAGTGGTAAGAAATCCTCTTGTCTTCCAAATGAGGCCGAAGTCGTGTGCCACACCCAGAGCATATCTTGAATCTGTATAAATGTTGGCACGTTTTCCTTCGGCAATTTTGCATGCTGAAGTTAGGGCTTGTAATTCAGCTTCTTGCGCAGACATTGCTGGTGGCAAAGGTGATGATTTGATAACTTCATCTGTTGTGGTTACGGCATATCCGGTATGGTATCTTCCTTCTTCATCAGCATACCTTGATCCGTCCACAAACAGGGTAAAATCTGGATCTGGCAATGGATTCTCATGCACAGTTGGTAAGTGCACTGTCTCCATCTTCATTTGTTCAAAACAGTCATGGGGTGTTTCTGGATCATAGTCATTTACTATGACCAGATCTTGAAATTCCTCTTCCAGGAAATGGCGTGGCCATGCTTCAAGAAGGTCAGTTGTTGGGTATTTGACAATACCATTTTCCTGTAGCTGTGATTCATCCATGGTGGCCCATAATTTTGCCATGGGCCCAAGATCATTCCATGACTTTGTTTTTAACTTGGTAATGGGGACATGTGGGATAGCAGTATCCCAATGACGGTACAGGTAATTGAGTTCTGGAGGTAGTTGGATCAGGACCATGCTATTGCCTTCAGAGTCACAATAGAAATCTTGAGCGGTGAGCTTCACCTTTGTCCAGTGATATAGCTCATCTTCATAGCAAGGTTCAGGAGTAATATTTGGCTTGTACCACGTGGTACAGAAGGCGTAATCCGGGCCTTCACAAAGAGGTGTATCTTCTTTATGAAATGTTAAATCTGGATGCATTCTCTTGATGCATCCACAGAGAAGATAAATGTAAGTTTCATCCAAGATAAATCCATAGTACATACCCCCCTCAGGGAGTGGAAGAAGAGTGGATGGATTAAGAACTTGACATCTTTGTATGGAAATGTTGTCAGGCAGGAGTAGATGACATTGCAGGCGCAGGTGTCTGGCAGGAGACACGTGCTTGAGCTGGACTTGGTTGATAATGGCAGAGATGTCATGAGGGGCCAAAACAACCAGAGGGTGGCCAAGGACCAGGTCTGAAGTTCTTTCAATGAGTTCTCTTGCAGCAAAAACAGCCCTAAGGCAGGAAGGGGTCCCTCTAGCCACAATGTCCAGTTGACATGAGAAATATCCAATAGGCCTCTGGCGGCCTCTTAAATCATTAGTTTGGGTAAGGACTCCTGTAGCATGGCCTTGTCTTTCAGAGACAAATAATTTGAAAGGTTTGGAATAGTCTGGTAGGCCCAATGCAGGAGCAGATGCAATAGCACGTTTTAGGGTATGGAAATTGTCCAGAGCTTCATTGGTCAGACCAAATGGATCTGACTTGAGAGCATCATAAAGAGGTTGCATAAGCAGAGAGGCCTCTGGGATCCATGCTCTGCAGTAAGAAATGAGGCCTAAGAAGGCATGAAGAGATTTTGAGGTCCTTGGAGGTGGAATATCCAATACTGCTCTCACTCGGTCCCGAGTGAGATGCCTGGTGCCTTGAGATAGACAATGGCCAAGGAAAATTACTGAAGGTTGGCAGAACTGCAGCTTAAGAAGTGAAGCTTTGCATCCTTGTTCCGCCAAGTAGCAAAGGAGACTGAGTGAACACTGTTCAGTAGTGGGAATATCATCTCCACAGAGCAGTAAATCATCCACATACTGGAGTAAAACAACTTCTGGGTGTTCAGCTTGCCATGGGTCAAGGATGGTACACATGGCTTTTGCAAACTGGCTTGGAGAATTTTGGGCCCCTTGGGGCATGACAGTCCAGGTATACTGTTGCATCTCATGGGTGAAAGCAAACAGGTATTGACAAGATGGGTCCAGTGGAACACTGAAAAAGGCATTAGCCAAATCAATGACTGAAAAACTTTACAGATGGTGGGACTCCAGAGAGTAGAGTGTGAGGGTTTGGTACAAGAGGGGTGTCCAGGACAGTTGCTTCATTGACGGCACGAAGATCCTGAACCATCCTGTACTTCTCTGGCTCACCTTTTGGAGTCTTCTTTTTTACAGGGAATAATGGAGTATTACACTCTGATTTACATTTTACTAGAGCACCCTTCTCCAAGAGAGCTTTGATTTGGATAGAAATAGCTGCAGCCTGTGCTGGTTTTAAAGGATACTGTGGCTTTCTTGGTAACTTAACTCCTGGAATGAGCTTTACCACCACTGGTGGGACATTTAGGTGACCTATGTCCTCTGGGCCTGAAGACCATAGGTGAGCAGGCACCTGGGTTTTTAACATGTCTGGGAAATTGGGCCTCTGTTCAGCTGCTTCCCTATGGGGTTCTTCTAGCTGCAGCATTAGAGGTATGGAGCACAAGGCTGAGGTATCTGATTCAGATAGAGTTGTAGACTTTTCTACTTGTCCATCTGGAGTGAAGGTGATAGATGCCTGCAGGCGTGAGAGAACATCAGCACCTAACAGGTTAATTGGGCAAGTGGAGGATACCACAAACCGAGCAAGCAGGCTAGTGCCAACTCGTAGTGGAGTTGTTAAAGGGCTGTGTCTTGGCTGGCCATCCACTCCAACACAAGAGACATCAATATTGGACAGAAAGGACGGGTCTGGCAGGTCTTGTTCTCGCAGAACACTTCGGGCTGCACCTGTGTCAACAAGAAAAGTGGTAGGTTGGCCCTCAATGGGTAAAGTCACTGTAGCAAGTGGCCCCCCCTTGTCCCCTGAAGACACTGCCATGACAGGGGTTAATGACACAGGCTTGCCAATGTCCTAATCATCAGGTTCCTCAACTAGTGGAACCGTTGTCTCGGCCTTAGGGGCCGGTGCCGGCCTGGACGGCTTTCTTGGCTCTCTTTTAGGTTCTGGGCAATCACTTTTAAAATGTCCTTTGGCTCTGCAATTGAAACAATAACCTTCCTCAGGTTTGGTGCCTTTGGGAATAGGGGTGGTGCGGGACACCATAAGCGGAGCAGAGCTGGGTCTTCTGGGGGTTTGGGCAGATTCAAGACCTCTAGCAACCAAGAGTAAGGTATCCAGAGGAACAACCTTATATTCAGGGCGTGCAGCAATGATTCCTTTACGTATGGTATCCTTGACACCTTGGACAAACGCACCGGACAGCATTTGTGAATGGATCTTATCAGTAAGATCAAACCCCAAATCTGTAAACATTTGATACAGTCTTGCATGAAACCTTTCCACTGATTCACCTTTATCTTGTACAACATCAGTGAGGCCAGCAGCCTGATCTGCAAGCTTGTCCTTAGCCCATTCTCTCAATTGGTTGCAAAAAGTCACTCCGGAGGGGTAATCAACATCACTAGAGAGCAGATCTGTACTGAGGTGGCGGGCCATGCTGGGCCAATATGCATCCCCTGCTTTGATAGCACAAATGCTCAGTAAGTCACGCCATGCGGCGGAATAAGTCTTTTGAATTTGAACTATCCCTCGGTAAAAGGGCATAGGCTGCTTTTCTGGGTCAGGGAGTGATTTCATTAAAGCACTAGCTTGAGTGGGGTTGAAGGCAACATCTTTAGGAGGGGCCCGTTCTCCCCGACCCTTGTGTCCAAAGGGATCATCGATAGAACGATGAGCTGAGGCTCCCGCAGCCTCCAATGAATCCTGGGATACCCTGTCATCCTCTTCCTCCTCTATTTCTACGATCTGGGCCCTTCTACGTGAGGGGCCCGCTTGAGGTGACAGAACCGGGGGATGGGAGGGAGTCCCAGATGCAGGGGTGGCTTGTGGGTCGTAGTCTTGGGATAAGTAGTCACCGGGAAGTACCGGCATCAGGGCTGAATGACTGGGGGCCGCCATATTGGGGGCGTGAAAGGAAGCTGCGTTGGGGTTAAGGGAAGAAGTGGCGGCCATGTTGGATGTGGGCACATCCGGGGCAGACTGTGCCGTACTGGGCATGACCGGAACCTGGGGAGTGGCTTGGGGAAGGGGGTATGGATAGTTTGGATAGGGCAGGGCCATGGGATACGGGAAGGGGTATGGCCAGGCTGGGGAGGGCAGGAGAGTTGGGTGGGGATTTGGGAAGGAGGTGGGATATTGGACCGGGGCGGAGGCGGGCACGGGAGAGGACGGAGAAGGATTGGTAGGGGTGGGTGTAGAAGGAGGAGCCGGAGCAAGGGAGGAGGAGGTAGTTAGTTGGGCGGATGCAGAGGGGGGGGTAGAGTTGTTAACGGAGAGGGAGTGTAGAGAAGAAATGGCAGATGAAATGTTAGGATTAGGTGCAGAAGGTAGTGCAGGGATGGATGAGGGTGATGGGAGTGTTAGAGAAGGGAAAGGGGAAAAGAAAGATCTGTCAGAATTCAGGACCGGGCAGACAGGGGAGGTGATGGGATGGGCATCGGGAGGATTGGGAGTGGGGAACATAGTCAGCTGGCTATCACCTATAGCTGACTGAACCTTGGGGATAGACATCCCCTGGGCGCCATTTTGGGGCGCTGGCTGAGGGAATCCCCCAGCAACAAAGTTATTATGATACACAAACAATTTCACACCTTTGTGATTTATTTCTTCCTCAACCCAACCTTCCTGTTGAATAGCCTTCGCTACTCTGTACCATGCTTCAGCAGTCTTTAATAAATCGTTATCTGTAAGCTTGCCTTTCTTCTCTGTCAGTAATCTACGTCAGCTTTCTGGTTGTAATCTACCACATGAAGGCACAGCAATTTTACACACTTTAGCAATTCTTTCAACACCTTTAACCATTTCCTCTCCCTCTCTGTCTTCAACTAAATCACATGCGAGCCAGCCCCTACCGGGCTTACTCAATTCCTGTCCCATATTCCCCCTCCCCCCTATACCAGCGTCCTAGATATAGGGATAGAAAAGGAAAAAGGAACAAGAGCGTCTACAATGCTCGACTGCCACTCAAGGAGAAGGGGTGGCGTCTTCCCAAAACGTAGACTAGTCACTGGATCCGCCTACCCGAGGTGGTAGACACGGATTGGAGCGAGGTGAGAAGTGTGTGACCAATCACTTCTCTATCAAGAGAAATAGGAGTGGATAGAATAATAATATAGGAAGTATAGAAAAGGGAAAAGGCAAGGAAAAATCCTTAGGGACAGACACAGGAGTTTAAATAACTCCTAATTGCACAAACAAAACAACAGTACAATTGAAATACAGTGCATGCATCACAATTCAAATAAAATCAACAGTAAACCTTTCCTTTACTCGTGTGCTTACTCCAAAGTCACCTCCCTCAACCCCGTAGTGTCCCCGCTCGGAGAACGACTTCCTTAAGTCTCACTACCAAAGGCCACGGAAAACAACTGACACCGGTCCGAGATCCGTTAGCCTCCCTCGTTACAGCAGCCCACTATAAGTGGCCACCTCTATCCTCACTCTCGTAGTGCCCCTATGAAACCCACTCATAAGTCCCACTACCCCGTGGTGATGAAGACAGCAATGCCTGCCCGAATCCACACACCACAAATAAAAATTGGAATGACTACAGCTCAGCGCTCAAAACTGGAGGGTACCACCTCTCTGCAAGCAGAGATATGTGCACAATGAAGCTAGCTAGGCTATCAAAGTAACACCAGAAGGATCCCCAGGAAACTATGAGTCTACACAATCTCCACAGATCCAACTCGCCTCTTTTTCCATACAGCCACAGCCACGAGGCTCCTAAAAGAGGTAAACAGGCAAAGAAGACCCCCAGGAAAACTTCCACAGGTCAACCCCCCTTTTTCCCTACAGCCACAGACCCGTGGCCCCTAAAAGGAGTAAAACAGGCAACAGGACTCCAGGCAAATCCCCCGGGTCCACCCCCCTTTAACCCAAAAGGGGTAAGCAAGCAAACAGTCAAAACAGAGAACCCCAGGCAAGACCCCCGCAGGTCCACCCCCCTTTTATCCCAAAAAAGGGGAAAACAGGCAAAACAGAGAACCCCAGGCAAGACCCCCGCAGGTCCACCCCCCTTTATCTCAAAAAGGGGAAAACAAGCGAAACAGAGAACCCCAGGCAAAACCCCCGCAGGTCCACCCCCCTTTATCTCAAAAAGGGGAAACAGGCAAACAGTTCAAACACACCCAGGCAACAGATAGACTAAATGCAGGTAAACAAGTGAGTAACGAGACACCGGGCAAGATTTTACCTGTCTTTGATGTCCTCCCGGGAAGCAGTCACAGACACGTGGACGGGTCAATCAAAGGGGCCGGAACATACCGGTGGCTCTGCAGAAGTCTCTACCGTGTACCTGGAGGTGATCAGTCTCCTTTCCTTCCCCCTGGATTCCTCCGTCCAACAGCGTCTTCCTTAGGACGGCTCACCGGCCAGACATAGCCCGGTGCCCCACGTTGGGCGCCAAGTTGTTATGGTACTTTTTAGCAGTAAACCAAAATGTTTAAATGTCTATCTGTTCCTGTCCAAATTAAGAAAATTAAATTGCGTATATACGCTGAAGTAATTCAGTCTGACACACAGAGTTCAGGTTAAAATAACTTCGAGGAAATTTATTGGCAAGTGAGTCAAGAGCGGGCTCGCAGGCCCTTTTAAGAGGCATTTTACGTCATCATTGAATATCAGATAATAACAAATAAACATCATTAATTGGATTAATTGTTAAGTGTCTGGATTAGTGTCCACCTATAAATGTAATTAATTGGCTCAGAAACTAAGTGGTTAGCTAGGTGTCCACCCACCAATAGGTGGTATTGTTCTGGACACGGGTGGGGACAGGGGGCTCAAGCGCCATCTTCCTTAGCATAAGGCTTACTCGGTGGAAAGGGGGCTTGAGCGTCATTTTACACGGTCAGTGATGTCATGTCAGGTGCAAGGTCTCTTATGAATAGAACATTTCATTACTACTGTGTTCTCATGGCCTTCAATTTATACTATGTTGCGAGTTAGGGGAGATTCAGCAGTTCCTGAGTTAGTCATGTCTTTATAGAAAATACAGTCTTTGTCCATTGTGTTAGATGTGCTGGGAAATTCTGTCATGTAATGTAGTTTTAAAATGAAGAAGTCAGGTTATGAGGACAAAATGGAGGATTTGTCTCACAGTATGCAGTTAAAATGGAGTTAGTGCAATAATTCAATACAAGTTCAATAAAGATTTTTAATAATCCTACATCAGTATGAACTGCCTAATTTCCTAGCATTTATACAGATAGGCTTGGAACTATGTGGGTATGTTCTCAAGGGTGCATATATGTGCCAGATAGTTTAATTTTGTTACTAAGTTAACTGAAAACAGGTTGAACATATATGCATTAGGACTTAGGTAATATTCTCATTATATCTAGCTGCTTGCTGGCATTCCAGGTTATGTTAAGCTCTGCTAAGGCCCTGCATAACACGCTAAATTCAATGTGAGTGCAATTTGAGAAGGCATAGAAAAAGAAAACAGGTATTATTGGGCACTTAAGCGAAAAAAGACTAAAGTGAAACTGGGTGTTCCATTGTAGTTGGAAAAAATGGACCCCTGTTTCACTAGAAGATATCTCTATAAAAATTGAATAAATGTACGGTATAACCTTTATTTGACCGCTTACGGATAACACACAGACAAACACACAGTGAGGTGATAGTGATACACTCGTGAAAATACAAGTGAATTAAAAGCTGAGTAAATGCAAAATGGATATTGTCGACAGGTATTGGGAATGGCAGTGATATCTGGATTGTAATTAGAGTATAAGGTACAATATATAGTACGCTATAAATTTAAATCAGATGTCACATACACTACATTCCTCTAGAGCTAAATATCCACAGTCTGTAAGACTTAATAAGTATTTCGGCTAGGAGAGGTAGGATTGCACCGTTAGGCTGAGGTGAATAATGTATATATACTATTGTTTGTTCCAATCAAAAATAGTACATAGGGAACTGTTTGGTCACTGAAGACCGTAATGGCAGCACCTATGTATATATTCATATACACAACCACACAGGCTAGGTCAGTGAATACCATCTAATATCCAAAGTTCACTTTGTAATAATATACAATAGACGGGAGATACATATAATAGTGGATAGATGGCTTTACACTGGATTAACACAGTGGTGAGAGGGAGTGTCTCAGGACAGCAAAAAGTGGTATATAATGCATAGATCTAGGTTTAAGGGTAAAGGGATGGTACAGCCAAGCGTATCTAGAAGTAAGTTAGTAACTGGTTAGGCATAAAATCCCATACACAGGCTGATGCTTACCAACCACCCCACTATTCCCCAGATATACAAGCCATATAGTCACATAAACCACCTAGATAAGTTGTAGTTAATTCAAAAGTAGATTCCTCACACACTGCTGCTTCAAGGCAGCCTAACGCTTATAAAAATAGCCGTCTAACTAGCTAGGGAGAGTAGCTGTCACAAAGGCATCCAGTATCAAAAGGGCTTGCACTAATACTGCTGTTTAGAGAGAGTATCTCGTTCTGTCTCCTGTCAGTATTCAGTACTACTGCTACAACCAGCACAGAAAGGGTGTAAATCTAATGCTGAGCTGGCTCCAAGGCACAACTCAATCTGTCTCCCCTATTCCCTTAGTGCTGTTGCTGCATGCCCTATCGTGCAGGCAGTCTAATACTGCATATGACTGGATGTCTTAATACAAAAGAAAGATTGCTATATAAAATATTGCATCCCCCAAGTCCCCCAAAGAGTAGCCGTTTGCATTCCTCAGCGTTAAAAATAACCGGCAAACGCTCGACGCGCGTTTCGGCGTGGTCACACGCCTTTATCAAGAGCTTCTGGTACAGCTGTAGGGAAGTGAGTATATACCGGGTGAGGATCCGCCCAGCAACCGTCAACTCCAATCAGCGTTAACTGGGGAGTGGCTAGGGGCGGTGTTACAGCCCGGTCGAATCTGTTCAGAAAAGATTATCCGGATGTCGGGTTTGTTTGGCCATTACCATGGTGATCTAGCTGGTCGTGCATTGTGCGCGCGCAGAGTAGATCGTGCGCCTGCGCAGGGACTTAGATTCAGCAACCCGATGTCTGTACTGAGTAAATATGGAACAGCATCCATTAACATGCTGTGCATATGCCACAGATAGGTGCTGTAGGTTTATTAACCTTTTGTATGTACTGTATACTTTTCTTAAATGCCGGGGGTCCGTCCATTTAAAGGGACAGGAGAGTATAAGAGAAAGCTATATATGGTTTCATACAGAGCCTGGTCATTCTACTAGACCCTCCCTAGTTGTTAACAATTTGTCCATATTTGGACCAATGTTCAAGCATTGAGTTATATTAAGTTGTGGTGTGGCCCCCATTTTTTATATGTTCCATAAGGTTAATTTAGTTGAAAGGGACCCAGTCGGTCTCAGATCCATCATGTGTACTCTTAAGGTAGACCGTCCCGACAGACGAGTTTAGGTAATGAACAGAAAAATATACTCCTCAATTCTATGGTCATAATCCCCATTGGATTAGACCAGTACCAGGTTCAGGTATAAATACCGTAAAGTTAATACAAGAAGATCAAGGTATAATCATAAATAGATCGTGTATGCAGGTCAAAACAGGGAGGGGGTGTATATTAATGGAGAGTTATATTCATATATACATATTTACATATTTACATCATCGTTTCTGTATATGTACATGTACACCGTGGAGTCATTGGTGTGCCATATGTAGCACATCAGTGACTCGATATAGTTGTATACTATATACGTTTATACTAGTTTACTCAGTCAAGAACCGTGGGTGTGTCTAAATTATCACCCCCTGTAGAATTTTTCATCTAGTGGTAGTTAGATGTACGGGGAGAAGGAAAAGCCCTCATTCAGGCCTTTAGGGCTCTTGATAAAGGCGTGTGACCACGCCGAAACGCGCGTCGAGCGTTTGCCGGTTATTTTTAACGCTGAGGAATGCAAACGGCTACTCTTTGGGGGACTTGGGGGATGCAATATTTTATATAGCAATCTTTCTTTTGTATTAAGACATCCAGTCATATGCAGTATTAGACTGCCTGCACGATAGGGCATGCAGCAACAGCACTAAGGGAATAGGGGAGACAGATTGAGTTGTGCCTTGGAGCCAGCTCAGCATTAGATTTACACCCTTTCAGTGCTGGTTGTAGCAGTAGTACTGAATACTGACAGGAGACAGAACGAGATACTCTCTCTAAACAGCAGTATTAGTGCAAGCCCTTTTGATACTGGATGCCTTTGTGACAGCTACTCTCCCTAGCTAGTTAGACGGCTATTTTTATAAGCGTTAGGCTGCCTTGAAGCAGCAGTGTGTGAGGAATCTACTTTTGAATTAACTACAACTTATCTAGGTGGTTTATGTGACTATATGGCTTGTATATCTGGGGAATAGTGGGGTGGTTGGTAAGCATCAGCCTGTGTATGGGATTTTATGCCTAACCAGTTACTAACTTACTTCTAGATACGCTTGGCTGTACCATCCCTTTACCCTTAAACCTAGATCTATGCATTATATACCACTTTTTGCTGTCCTGAGACACTCCCTCTCACCACTGTGTTAATCCAGTGTAAAGCCATCTATCCACTATTATATGTATCTCCCGTCTATTGTATATTATTACAAAGTGAACTTTGGATATTAGATGGTATTCACTGACCTAGCCTGTGTGGTTGTGTATATGAATATATACATAGGTGCTGCCATTACGGTCTTCAGTGACCAAACAGTTCCCTATGTACTATTTTTGATTGGAACAAACAATAGTATATATACATTATTCACCTCAGCCTAACGGTGCAATCCTACCTCTCCTAGCCGAAATACTTATTAAGTCTTACAGACTGTGGATATTTAGCTCTAGAGGAATGTAGTGTATGTGACATCTGATTTAAATTTATAGCGTACTATATATTGTACCTTATACTCTAATTACAATCCAGATATCACTGCCATTCCCAATACCTGTCGACAATATCCATTTTGCATTTACTCAGCTTTTAATTCACTTGTATTTTCACGAGTGTATCACTATCACCTCACTGTGTGTTTGTCTGTGTGTTATCCGTAAGCGGTCAAATAAAGGTTATACCGTACATTTATTCAATTTTTATAGAGATATCTTCTAGTGAAACAGGGGTCCATTTTTTCCAACTACAATGGAACACCCAGTTTCACTTTAGTTTTTTTTCGCTTAACATATATGGGGTTCATGCCCTTCTGATATCTCTGTGACCCATTGGGAGTTTTCTCGAGATAGGCTTGTTCCATCTTGAATTTCTCCTTTCTTTTCTTTATATTAATTTTTAGGTTTCAATACCTGGGTCACTGATCAAAAAAATCAAAATTCAACCATAAGTATGGCAGGCTTCCTGTCAAATAAACAGGACTTTAACACCTGGTGTAGAGACGCAGAGAGTGTGTTCTCTAACGAGAATCTGGAAAGGAACCAGACCCTAACCGATATATACTATTCATTTAACTCAGTCACCAAGCTTTATAAGCAACAAATTAAAACATGCTGGGAGATCTCATCACTTGACAATTATATCAAAAAAGAAATGATCCCTAGAGGCCTAAGGGTCCGTAATATCCCAACAACTTATAATGAGAACCCTGATTTTACTAAACAGTGGGAGTTAGCAGCTGGAACATGCTCAATGAAATTTATGGAGATAATCTGTACCTTTGAAAAAGAGAAACTAGGTAATGTCAACCAAAAGCTAGATGAAGAAATTGACAAACTTAACGTATTCAAAAGCGAACCAAACTTTCTAACTTTAGAGAACAAACTTAAAAATAACCTGGATAGGTACCAAGACTCTATAAAACTTAGAAAACACCAGAAATACATGAGAGACCTCAAAGATTACCAACTGGGAAATATATATAAGTTTCCAAACCGACGTATGAGAACCAATTCTGAAAATAATTTGACCTCAGAGTACGACTCGTCAGATACTGACTCCACCACGCAGAATACACCCTCTGACCAAACACAAACTCCCATAACCCCCAGTACTAGCAACCCCCGCAGTATTCTTAAAAAAGGCGTTAATTTTTTAGCCATGGGTCAACAAGACGACATTCCCAACTATCAGACACGCTATCAATCCAGGAATCAGGGAAGGGGGGGAGGGAGAGGGAGAGTACGAAGGAGACGATACTAAACCAGAACTTAATGACAGTGACTTCCCCTGTACAAAAACCACATGTGGTCAATCTATCTACATTTACCCTAAATGAACACCACATTAAGGTATTGGAAAGGGGACTCTCCTTCGTACCAACACCTGTCTTTGACAAATTCACGTGGATTAAAGACTTACATTTATTTGTACGTAAACTGGCCCTACACAAGTATCATACTATCAATGAGGAGAAAAAATCTAGAGCTCTTGGCTTGTCATGCAAAGATTTAGAACTAGTGAATACACTTGTATCACTCTTGGATGAGAGTGACATTCAATTGCCTACGGAATACACCAAGTTAAAACCCAAAAGCCGGTTTACCCCTAACTTCTCGAGCTTTAGGAATCTGGATTTGTTTTTAGAAGCAGTAAAAAGTGAGATTGAGGGTATAGAGAGTAACTGTTTCAATTCCTTCCCCAATGATAACCTCTCCAGAGCAGAGCAAACAGCTCTGAAATCACTCAAAGATAATGAACAGCTGGTTATCAAACCAGCGGACAAGGGGGGCAATGTGGTAGTTATGAACACATCTGACTACGAACACATGGTACAGAGAGTCCTAGGGAATAATGAAACTTACATGCTACTAAAGACCGACCCTACAAACTCATTTCTAACCAAGTACAAAGAGATACTGGATGAAGGCCGCAGTGGGGGGTTGCTATCCAGGGACGAATACGAATTCATCCTGAACCGTTGTCCCAGGATAGCAACCTTCTACTGCCTGCCGAAAATCCACAAGAACACACAGTATCCTCCTGGGCGGCCTATCGTTTCAGGTGTTGATAACCTAACACAGAACGGCAGTCTGTACATTGAGAAAATACTACGACCTTTTGTTGAACAACTCCCCTCATATATCAGGGATACGAAACAGGCACTGTCACTCTTGTCAAATCTACGATTACCAACGACAGCGAAGCTATGTAGTTTGGATGTCGAGGCCCTCTATTCCTCAATTCCCCACGAAAGAGGTGTTGAACATACAAAACACTTCCTGGACCAGAGAGGTCCAAAACACACTGCCCACACCAAGTTTATATTACAACTACTAGGCTTCATTCTGTCTCACAATTATTTCCTATTTCATGACAGATTCTTTCACCAGATAAGAGGGACGGCAATGGGCACTGCGTGTGCGCCATCCTATGCCAATCTCCATTTAGGCTGGTGGGAGCTACAAGTCATGAAATCTAATACTCTGTCTGTCTATATACCGAAAATACATACATGGCTCAGGTATATAGATGACATTTTCATTGTCTGGCTGGGAGTGGAAGAAGAATTCAATGAATTTGTCTCCTTACTGAACGTTAATGAGGAGAACCTCAGATTTACGACAGAATTTGGGGGACAAATTTTGAATTTTCTGGATATAACCATATCAATCAATACGAACGGCTCTCTGAGAACAACTCTGTTTAAAAAACCAACAGCATCTAATGCATTATTGAGATGGGATAGTTTTCATCCCAGACCACTAAAACAGGGTATACCGGTGGGACAATACTTGAGGGTGCGTAGGAATTGCACAGATCTATCGGACTTTAAGATCAAAGCAGCCCTACTGAGACAACAGTTCCGTGAAAAAGGTTACCCGAATAAATGCCTCAAAAAGGCATACCAAAGGGCCCTTGAAATGGACAGAGACGATCTTATCTCAGATCAACCCAAACTAACGCTACCAAATAAATCCATCCGCATGATCGGAACCTTCGACACAGGATGGGACACAGTGAAAAAGTCAATAGAGAAATTTTGGCCTATACTCCTGAAGGACGCTCATTTAAAAGATGTCCTCAGCCCTAGAGCAACCATCACAGCACGTAGAGGTAAAAACCTCCGTGATGTGTTGGTACCGAGCCACTTCTCAAGTAAACAAAACAAAACGACCTGGCTGGGCCGTAATCCTCCCTGTGGCTCCTTTAAGTGCGGAAGATGTGTCGCATGCAAATACATCTTAAGAGACTCGAAAAAAGTCCAAGATAGTGATGGACAACAAACCTTTGAAATTACCCACTTTTTCAATTGCAATACAGCTGGCTTGGTATATCTTCTTACCTGCAGCTGTAAAATGCTATACGTGGGTAAAACCTTTAGACCATTCAAGGAACGTATAAAGGAACACGTTAGGTCCCCAAAAAACCGCATGGAAACACCAATTTCCAGACACCTAAAAAACGTCCATGATGGTATATCTCATGATATTAGGTTCTGTGGCCTAGAATGGGTCAAGAGGGACCAGAGACGAGGGGATTTCGATAAACTCCTACGTCAAAAGGAGTGTAGGTGGATCTACAAACTAAAATCCCTGAGCCCTAAAGGCCTGAATGAGGGCTTTTCCTTCTCCCCGTACATCTAACTACCACTAGATGAAAAATTCTACAGGGGGTGATAATTTAGACACACCCACGGTTCTTGACTGAGTAAACTAGTATAAACGTATATAGTATACAACTATATCGAGTCACTGATGTGCTACATATGGCACACCAATGACTCCACGGTGTACATGTACATATACAGAAACGATGATGTAAATATGTAAATATGTATATATGAATATAACTCTCCATTAATATACACCCCCTCCCTGTTTTGACCTGCATACACGATCTATTTATGATTATACCTTGATCTTCTTGTATTAACTTTACGGTATTTATACCTGAACCTGGTACTGGTCTAATCCAATGGGGATTATGACCATAGAATTGAGGAGTATATTTTTCTGTTCATTACCTAAACTCGTCTGTCGGGACGGTCTACCTTAAGAGTACACATGATGGATCTGAGACCGACTGGGTCCCTTTCAACTAAATTAACCTTATGGAACATATAAAAAATGGGGGCCACACCACAACTTAATATAACTCAATGCTTGAACATTGGTCCAAATATGGACAAATTGTTAACAACTAGGGAGGGTCTAGTAGAATGACCAGGCTCTGTATGAAACCATATATAGCTTTCTCTTATACTCTCCTGTCCCTTTAAATGGACGGACCCCCGGCATTTAAGAAAAGTATACAGTACATACAAAAGGTTAATAAACCTACAGCACCTATCTGTGGCATATGCACAGCATGTTAATGGATGCTGTTCCATATTTACTCAGTACAGACATCGGGTTGCTGAATCTAAGTCCCTGCGCAGGCGCACGATCTACTCTGCGCGCGCACAATGCACGACCAGCTAGATCACCATGGTAATGGCCAAACAAACCCGACATCCGGATAATCTTTTCTGAACAGATTCGACCGGGCTGTAACACCGCCCCTAGCCACTCCCCAGTTAACGCTGATTGGAGTTGACGGTTGCTGGGCGGATCCTCACCCGGTATATACTCACTTCCCTACAGCTGTACCAGAAGCTCTTGATAAAGGCGTGTGACCACGCCGAAACGCGCGTCGAGCGTTTGCCGGTTATTTTTAACGCTGAGGAATGCAAACGGCTACTCTTTGGGGGACTTGGGGGATGCAATATTTTATATAGCAATCTTTCTTTTGTATTAAGACATCCAGTCATATGCAGTATTAGACTGCCTGCACGATAGGGCATGCAGCAACAGCACTAAGGGAATAGGGGAGACAGATTGAGTTGTGCCTTGGAGCCAGCTCAGCATTAGATTTACACCCTTTCAGTGCTGGTTGTAGCAGTAGTACTGAATACTGACAGGAGACAGAACGAGATACTCTCTCTAAACAGCAGTATTAGTGCAAGCCCTTTTGATACTGGATGCCTTTGTGACAGCTACTCTCCCTAGCTAGTTAGACGGCTATTTTTATAAGCGTTAGGCTGCCTTGAAGCAGCAGTGTGTGAGGAATCTACTTTTGAATTAACTACAACTTATCTAGGTGGTTTATGTGACTATATGGCTTGTATATCTGGGGAATAGTGGGGTGGTTGGTAAGCATCAGCCTGTGTATGGGATTTTATGCCTAACCAGTTACTAACTTACTTCTAGATACGCTTGGCTGTACCATCCCTTTACCCTTAAACCTAGATCTATGCATTATATACCACTTTTTGCTGTCCTGAGACACTCCCTCTCACCACTGTGTTAATCCAGTGTAAAGCCATCTATCCACTATTATATGTATCTCCCGTCTATTGTATATTATTACAAAGTGAACTTTGGATATTAGATGGTATTCACTGACCTAGCCTGTGTGGTTGTGTATATGAATATATACATAGGTGCTGCCATTACGGTCTTCAGTGACCAAACAGTTCCCTATGTACTATTTTTGATTGGAACAAACAATAGTATATATACATTATTCACCTCAGCCTAACGGTGCAATCCTACCTCTCCTAGCCGAAATACTTATTAAGTCTTACAGACTGTGGATATTTAGCTCTAGAGGAATGTAGTGTATGTGACATCTGATTTAAATTTATAGCGTACTATATATTGTACCTTATACTCTAATTACAATCCAGATATCACTGCCATTCCCAATACCTGTCGACAATATCCATTTTGCATTTACTCAGCTTTTAATTCACTTGTATTTTCACGAGTGTATCACTATCACCTCACTGTGTGTTTGTCTGTGTGTTATCCGTAAGCGGTCAAATAAAGGTTATACCGTACATTTATTCAATTTTTATAGAGATATCTTCTAGTGAAACAGGGGTCCATTTTTTCCAACTACAATGGAACACCCAGTTTCACTTTAGTCTTTTTTCGCTTAACATATATGGGGTTCATGCCCTTCTGATATCTCTGTGACCCATTGGGAGTTTTCTCGAGATAGGCTTGTTCCATCTTGAATTTCTCCTTTCTTTTCTTTATTGGGCACTTAGCCTTGCAAGAGATTACAGTCCCGGGATGAATGAGGGTAATATGTGTCTTTAATATGTGTGTGGCCGCGGCCCTGGCCTCTGTGCGGCTGTCCCAGTAATGAGTCATCCTATGCCCTGTGGGCTCATGTTGGTCTCCCATTGCGTTGGATGGTGCTTCGTCCTCTGTAGACCGATGATGGTGAGGTGAGCGGTGTCTTTGCGAGGAGGCAGTCCCGTTGGCGGGCTTTGTGTGGACCCGTTTAGATGTCTCAGTGGTCGGTGCGTTTGCGGTCTGTTGTTGAGCCGGTGTAGGTGAGCAGCTATTGCCGTTGATGTAGGGGTCTCGGTGCGCTGTTTTTCCCCACTAGCTCCGTAGGTTGCACCGGTCCTGGGCCTGCGCCGGATCTCTGCGCTTGGGTGAAGTGACTTTTGGCGCATGGCTGTGGGTGCCCCTTTAACTTTGGTTGCTTTTTGTTGGCTGCTCCTATTCTTGTTGCGGTGCCCGGTCCCTGCTTGCAGAGTGGTTAATTTTTTGTGTCTGCTCGGCTTGGGGAAGAAGTGCCTTGGGGCTGCTGTGTCCCAGTCCGGATCTGCCCGGGCAGGCGCCGTGTTGTGTGGTCCGGTGGGGGTTCCTGCTCTGTGGGCCAATTGAGGGCCTCCAGTTTCCCCCAGAAGGCGCTGAATATGCGGTTTAGACGTTGCTCTGTAACCCGCCATGCTGTGCTTAGGGTTGCGTTGCGTGAGCCATCCGCCATTTTGAGAGCTATACTGGTTCTCTCTGGGCCCTGTGGGCTTGGTGCTTGGGTGTCTCTTGGTGTAGGGATCTTGTGGGGGTGACCCGGGATAACCCCCACCGGGCCAGAGGGGGGGGGAAAGTGGGTTCCGATGTGGGGTTTCATCTGTATTCGGCGGCGGGAGAGCGGCCGTCTCCCCCATGCCCGCCATGCAGGTAGGCCTCTCTGGGGTTATCGGTATGTACCGGAGCTGATGTCGGTTATCGGGTGTCGTTTTGTGCGCCCCGGTCCTCCCTTTCGCCGGGAGGCCTTTTGTGTTTGATTTGATGCCTTGTTAGGGAGGTTTTCCTCCGTTTGCAGGAGCCGTCGAGGTAAGCGTCCTCTCGGCTCAGCAGTCAGGCCACGCCCCGCTGTAGGATTAATTTGACTGGTGATCTTGAGTTAAATAGTTTAGCAACTGAAATGAAACTTTGCTTATGCTTATCATTTGCCCATTGCAAAAAAAAATCTAAAAAAAATCACTGTCCAGATAAGAAAAAGTTAAAAAGAATGTTAAGTCTGGTAAAGTTAATGAAGTAAAAGAAGTAGCAATAAATGGACAAATTTTTTTTTACAAAAATTCACTATTGTGCTGTGATTGATTGAGGACAAGCCCTAATAAACCCTAAAATGTTTTGTATGTAAAGGGGGGACAGAGTCTCCCCTTTGCAAATGGACACACAACCAAAAAAAAAACACTTTCAATCATAGGTGTGGACAGCACATCTAATTTGGGCATGCATCTTGTTTTTTTTGTTTTTTGTTTTTTTTATAAATGGAGTTTATTTATTGAAACTTCAGTTATCATAAAGTTCATTTCTATTCATCAAATAAACTAAAACAAAGCTAAACTATTTTTAAATCACCAGTAGTACAATGGTACTTAAGCATCAAACCTTTTTTTAAATCTATAAATAATTATAATTTACAAATATAAATAATATTTTATCATCCCTTCATCTTCAACCAGATTATAATGACCATTTAAATTTGGCACAAAAGCTGAGGACCTTAAATGGGGGATTGTATGGGCAACTGTATGAGGGTGAGCCTGGGCACACTTGGCACACTCCTTGTGCTCATCAAGGTCTCTGACATGCATCCAGACCACTTAAGTCTTTCACTCAACCATTAAGATGAATTCTGATTGTTACTGTATCAGCAATATATCATCTGTCACCTTATATTTGTTCTACTGTTTCAAGCTGCTGTTAGGACCTGTATAATGATGTGCCTCGTGATATTAATGGTACTGTGTTTTGATTGTTGGTGTGCATTAACCCCTTAGTAAGATTTTTTTTTTTAGCGCTGTGGTGGTATTGCATCCCACGGCACAGTGTTTGCTTGGTGTTTGAAAACCCTTATTGCACTTTCTGGATTAAAGACCAACCTCAGAGTTGATGCATTTTTAGTACAAGGGTTTGACCTACATTTGGGATGTAGCCAATTTTTTTTCTTAAATATCCACAAGCCTAGACATACAAAAAGAAAGAAATACCTATTTTCTGATTAGTTATCAAGTAGTAAACTGTATAATTGTAGAAAGAACCTCTCTACCCATTGGACTTGTTTGTGGAATTCCTGCAAACAATACTTCCATTGACTTTGCATTATGACGGGATGGAATTTAGGCTACTCAAAAATCACAACAGTTGCTTGCTAACACCACTTTTTCTTTTTCTTGACTTATACCAGGTAAAGTTCATTTGCTCTAATTGCTTCATTTTTTGGCACTGAACAATGTTTACAGAGTTTTGTTGTCTGTTTCAGCTTCACTTGAATATGTCATTGTTTGCAGCCTTTTATACCACCTAGCAAACTGCTGAAAACCATACTGTACCTGTGTTTTTTCTGTAGATGGTGATTTAGTCTGTATAGTGAGGGGGGGGGGGGGGGGGGTATTTGATCCCCTGCTGATTTTGAACATTTGTCTGCTGACAAATGGTCAGTCTCATATTAATCGTAGGTGTATTTTAACAGTGAGAGACCGAATAACAAAAAAAAAAAATCCAGAAAATCGCATGTCAAAAAAGTTATAAATTGAATTGCATATCAATGAGTGAAATAAGTATTTGATCCCCTATCAATCAGCAAGATTTCTGTCTCTCATGTGTCTTTTATATAAGTAACAAGCTGAGATTAGGAGCACTCTCTTAAAGGGAGGGCTCCTAATCTCAGCTCGTTCCCTGTATAAAAGACACCTGTCCACAGAAGCAATCAATCAATCAGGTTCCAAACTCTCCACCATGGCCAAGAACAAAGAGCTGTCCAATTATGTCAGGGACAAGATTGTAGACCTACACAAGGCTGGAATGGGCTGCAAGACCATCGCCAAGCAGCTTGGTGAGAAGGTGACAACATTTGGTGCGATTATTCGCAAATGGAAGAAATACAAAATGACTGTCAGTTTCCCTTGGTCTGGTGCTCCACGCTAGATCTCACCTCGCAGAGTTTCAATGATCATGAGAACGGTGAGGAATCAGCCCAGAACTACACGGGAGTATCTTGTTAATGATCTCAAGGCAGCTGGGACCATAGTCACCAAGAAAACAATTGGTAACCCACTAAGCCGTGAAGGACTGAAATCCTGCAGTACCCACAAGATCCCCCAGCTCAAGAAAGCACATGTACAGGCCCATCTGAAATTTGCCAATGAACATCTGAATGATTCAGAGGAGAACTGGGTGAAATGTTGTGAACAGATGACACCAAAATCGAGCTCTTTGGCATCAACTCAACTGGCCGTGTTTGAAGGAGGAGGAATGCTGCCTATAACCCCTTGAACACCATCCCCACTGTCAAACATGGAGGTGGAAACATTATGGTTTGGGGGGGGGGGGGTTCTGATAAGTAGAAAGGATAACAGCAGCGCATCAAAGGGACAATGGACGGGGCCATGTACCCTCACATCTTGGGTGAGAACCTCTTTCCCTCAGGGCATTGAAAATGGGTTGTGGATTCGGTATTCCAGCACAACAATGACCCAAAACACACAGCCAAGGCAACAAAGGAGTGGCTCAAGAAGAAGCACATTAAGGTCCTGGAGTGGCCTAGGCAGTCTCCAGACCTTAAACCCATAGAAAATCTGTGGAGGGAGCTGAAAGTTTGAGATGCTAAACGTCAGCCTCGGAACCTTAATGACTTGGAGAGGATCTGCAAAAAGGAGTGGGACAAAATCTCTCCTTAGATGTGTGCTGTCACGGTTCTCGCCGCGACATCCAGTCTGCCAGACGAGGTCACCCCAGGAGTGCCCAGCAGGGGATTTGAACCCTGGCTTCTTGAATCCTGCTCTTTTGCCACTGTGCTATCCAGCTATTCATAGTATTGCCTTAATAGGTGTCCTTGCCTTGTTTCCAGCACTGGGAGTTGAACTTACCCGTGGCTGCTCTAGCACAACTGTATCCCATATTAATTGGCTGGATATAAAAGCCTGCCTCATCCTGGGAAGGGGATCAGTTCATTGACTCTGGTTCCCTTGTTTGGTTCCTGTCTCTCTGTATCAGCGTTCCAGTATTTCATGACTGATTCTGGCTTCTGACCTTGGCTTTCCTCCTGGACTACTCTGATCTCTGGCTTCCCTGATTTTGGCTTTCCTTGACTATGCTTCTGCTAATCCCTGCTATACTGCGACTTGGAGCACTTTTCCTGGAAAGCCCCCGTGCACAGACTCACAGGTCAGGTGGCGTCTTACCTGGTCACCCCGGTCTGTGTCTACTTTGCAAGGGTGAGCGTATAACTCTGCGAGCTGGACTCCCCATCAGCTAAGACTCCTGACATGTGCAAACCTGGTGGCCAACTACAAGAAACGCCTGACCTCTGTGATTGCCAACAAGTACTAAGTCGAAGGGGTCAAATACTTATTTCACATTTACAGGCAAATCAATTTATACCTTTTTTGACATGCGTTTTTCTGGATTTTTTTTAATTATTCTGTCCCTCACTGTTAAAATACACATACCATTACAATTGTAGACTGATCATTTCTTTGTCAGTAGGCAAACATTCAAAATCAGCAGGGGGTCAAATACTTTTTCCCCTCACGGTAGAGGTTAACACAGTGAAGGCGTTTAAACATGCGTTGGATAGGCATAAGGCTATCCATGCTATAAGATAAGGCCAGGTACTAATGAGCGTATTTAAAAAAAATTGGGCAGACTAGATGGGCCGAATGGTTCTTATCTGCTGTCACATTCTATGTTACTAAAAAAAAACCTGATTAGTTTGAATTATCAAATGAAAAATGACTAATCTTGACCCTTTGGCCAAATGAACAGATCTTTATGCCTATGCTAGTTTTGATGGGCTCCTCTTACACTGTGATTAGATGGGTGTTGAGTCAGGTATTCACAATGCACCACCGAGCAAGCATCACTCTTGGGCAAGTTGCCCTGTGATTTTACCATTGTCAGGCACCCATGGACTTTTCCTATTGGTCACCTGTGATTGAACCACAATGGGATGTCACTGCAAATTCTATATGCAGAAGATAAGGATTTCAAAGCTTCAGTGACTATAGATACTATAATCATAGATTCACAGTTATAGATGATGAAAAAGGATTCAAGTCCATTAAGGTGAAACTTCAATTTGTTTCCGAAGTTGATCCACAAGAACTCAAAAAACCCAGTTTGAATTGTTTTTCAACTATACCACAAAAAGGGCTATACAAATCCTTTTGCACTCAAAAGTGGCAACAGTTTTTTTTCTTGGATCAACAAACTTACATTACACTGCATATTAATACATTAGTCAAGCCAAACATCCAGATAATAAATCAATCAGTCAAAAAATAAATAATATGTAGTCTGCACTCTATGATAGAGGTAGGCAAAATTCGGCATTTCAGATGTTTTGAACTACATTTCCCCGAAATGTTCTTACAGCCATAATGCAGGCAAAGCATCATGGGTCGTGTAGGCCACAACATCTGGAGTGCCAAAGATTGCCTACCCCTGCTCTAGGTAAGGTTTGTGGTGACCTGCTGGAAATCACAATCATTTAAAAAATGGATAGCACTTCAGGATTTTGCCGAAAAAAATAAAACCGAACTTTTATTGGTGCGTCAATTTTTCAGATTAATACATAATCTTTCATCAGGACAAGGACTGAAAAAAAAGAAAGATTCTAATACATTAAAGATTATGTATTAATCTGAAACGTTGACACATCAATACAAGTTAAGTTTTATTTTTTCTGCTAAATCTTAGAGAATTGTTTTTATATATATACGGTATGTGTGTGTGTGTGTGTGTGTGTGTGTGTGTAGTGCTGGTGAGAGGATGTCTGCTGTAATTCAATGCAATAACTCGTGTCCCCTCAGTATAACCAATAATTATTGCCTAATTTAATATTATCACACCATTGAAGATCCCTATGTTATATCTCCATTTAAACCAAGTTGTTTGATGTTATAATTTCCCAATTTAAATATTTTCACAAAAAAAATGTTTTATTCCTTTTCAATGCTGTCAGAAAAGAAAAATGTATTCCTACTAAACATGTAGGGCGCACATTTGCAGAATAAAGCAAAGCTTGTATGCATCTACTTGTATCATGCAATTTGGATAAAAAAAAATGTCAAACAGAATGGGACAGGGGGATTGTGGGTTATGAGATTTTCTTGCTCACATCCAGGAATTGACTTCTCCACAACCTATGATGGTAGCGTAACCTGTGTTGATACCCCTCCCACCTG